>NW_017279252.1:579611-652663 GCF_001594065.2 Cyphomyrmex costatus | reverse complement strand
CCAAAAAATGTAACTCGTTACCGTTACAGTTACCAAAAAAAGAAAGTAACGCAGTTACCAGTAAAGTTACCAAAAAAGTAACTTGTAACTGTAACTTCGTTACAAGTAACGAGTTACTTCCATTCCCTGCTTCTATTGCACATAACGCCTTTTAGAGGCGTCATTCAAGCGAAATATTACACAGTTGAACTCTACTCGGCGAGACTTTTCCAACGACATATATTTTGTATTAATTCGCAATTATTACTTTGAGGACTTTCCTTATAAGATCTCTATTTTATAATTAAGATTCGTTTTAAATTATGTTTTTTTTATAAGTAAAGAATTGTATGGTACATCAATCCTTTACTATTCACCTAGAATATTCAGATTACCCCCAATCTTATAAATTCGCTAAATGTATGTATGCTATTTCACAATTAAACAAATTTTTTATATTTATTATATCTTCATCTAAAGAATGTATAAAACATTATTAATTTTTTAAATTGTAAATTATTAAAAAGAACCATGACAATTGAGATATAATATACGAGTATTATTAGAATATTACTTTATGCGACAATAAAGTATTTAACAATAAGTATGTTAAATTTACGGTTAATTAAATTTAAAAAATTCTGTTTTATAAAATGTAGAATATATACATAATATATTAAGAGAGACTATCCTGAGAGTAATTATCTGATCATTTTTATGTAAACGATCACCTGTGGCGTTTTTATATCCCAATTAATTCTAGGAAATGAATATTTTAATTAATATAACACCTTTTTATTACAGGTTTTCGATAGAGTTACATGCACAGAAAGAACAATTTGGAAGTATCAATTTAGTTAAATATATATATGAAAATAATTTTGTTGGACCATGAAAATAATTACGTAAGAATCTTAAGCATGATAAACAATGCTGTAAAAAGTTTTGATATTCTAGTAATCAGTTTAAGTGTTCTACATAATTAAAATGATCCAACACAATTATTTTCAGATCCGTATCTATTATAACTAATTTTTTAAATACTTTAGTAAAATTGTTCTTTCCGTGTATCTAAAAGTTTGTAAAGAACTTTAAAGACTTTATTAAAAAGAAAGAAAATGTATTAAACAACATTTGTACAAAACAATATTTTATACAACAATTCACACGATATGAAAATACTATTCAGGTAACTATTCTCGAGTCCAAGTACAAAGATAGACGAGGAATGAATAAGTGCGAGATACAAAAGTGTCCTTACGCTGTTTTCCAAGTGACTGATTCAATCCAGACGAAGCTTCGCGATCGACGGATGTGCCGGTCGGATATACAGAAAGTGTCGAATTTTCTTTACGCTTAGGAAAATCGTATTCGTGTCTCGCGAAAGCTTCGGGCAACACGTTCTGCTTGTCACTAGGCACAGCGACAGCATTTTTCTCGGGCCTTTCCGCGAGATCTTGGACGATTGCAGTAGAGATATGCAACGGCACGAGTATGTATGCACACGATGCAGGCGAAAGGGCGTATACGGGCTGTGCTATTTGTGTGTTTACCGACCAATATTGAAATATCTTCTCTTACATTTAATATTACGGGAGCAAATGCGACGCATGTACGCATATATATACAAATATACACACATACGTTCGAATCATGAAATGCATCGTCTCGCTCTGTCTTCTCTTCGCCTCATCTCCCACTTCTGGGTAGCATGCATCGCGAGGTGGAATCGAAGGATGAAGCGGGGATGAATTCGACGCGCACAACTCGGTGAATACAGGATTCCATCCGGATAGAATACAAATAGGAAATATGTTTACACCCCGAAAGCATTCCGAAGTGTACGTTGCGTACACCTTCGACGCTGCCCGTCGACACTTTTTAATCCCGACGTGTGTACTCAATGTGGAATTTCATTTCAATTATATTAGAGTTTACATCTCCGATTTTATGATTTATATTTTTTGATCGTTAAAAATGATTCAGAAAATAGTCTCATTCCTATTTTGTCTCTCTATAGGTTCAATGCAATTAAAGACTCGATAAAAAGTTATATACATAACAAAATTAATAAATAAACTTATTCTTTATTTAAAGATTCAATAGTTATGAATACACATTTTCCAAATAAATATCAATTTTCAAAATTTTCAAAATTTATATGAATGAAAAAGGGAAAAAGAGAATGATTTTTTGTTCTCTCGGACCCCTATCCTCAGCTTGTTAAATCGTAACTATGTCGTGATACGTCAATGCTGGTTCGGGATTTCAATTGCGTTAAGAGACAGTTTCCAGTGGCATAGCTCGATTGTAAGCGCGGCCTGAATTTGATCTCGAATCAAAGGCACAGATGGGGAATTACCGTCGAAAGCGACGCGTTGTGCTAATATAAGGACAATCGGCAGCATTATGCGGGCACGAAGAGGTCGTGAGAAATGCTTTGGACGATTGTCAGGGTGCAGCTATATATATATGTATATGTATACAGCGGAGCCCTGATCGGAATAACAGCGACGAAACGAATTTGCGCCAGTTATTTAGAGGTTAGCGCCGAGTTCTAGCCTATTCGGATTAATTAAAGTGGAAATGCGACGACGGGTGCTCCGCTCGTTCGTACGAGTTTCCTATCGCATGCAATTGCGATTTCTTGGCGTCGTGCCAGCTTTGTTTGAACATTGTTGTTTTCGCGATCAGAATTCCGTCGAACTCTCGTTGTCGGTGCACGAGGAGGGGTGGCACCCAGTCTTTTGACGAAGCGTTGTTTAAGATAACGAACGCTCTCTTCTTCTTCGCGTCTCACCTTGCGTCTTTGTAAAGCGAAAAACAACGGAGAAGATCCGCTTCTCTCCAAGGGTATATCGGGTAACGCCGCTCTTTTTCCTCTATCCTCCCTCGTTCTTACCCATTCTGCCTCAACCATCGAGTTCCTCCCACCGCGAAAAGAGAGTAACTCACTCAAGCTCCCTCCGCGTAGTTGGTGTCATAAGTCAACTCCCTTGGTAAAGGGTGGTCTAATGGGCCCGGGAGAGCTTCACTGGAGGTCTAGGGGAGCTATGGCGACAGTGGAAGAGGTGGAGAACGCGCTCGTCTCACTATGGCTAAACGCGAGGGAGAAAAGGAGTGAGCGATGGGGTTAAGAAACCGTCTGAAGGAACGCACATTCGGAAATTTCAGTATTACTTATTAAGCCTGAAAATATTTATTCTACCTAGGGAGTTTGTTTCGAACTTTATTACTCCCTTTCATTGCTCGCAGCTTGTCGACGGCCCGCAGTGTGCAAAATTTTGCGAACCTCGACAAGAGGCGTGGCCCACGAACATCGAGTTGTGTACGGTATGAATTTCAGTGGTGGATCGCGCGAGCCGATTTAATAACACCGTTGGCCATTGTGCCACATCGAGCTGTATGTGACGCGACTGTGTTAATCGATGCTACGATATCAAAGGTAATGAACTGCAATATGAGGAGTTTGTAAGCGGCCATAGTACAGGATAATTGTAACAGTCGCAATAACCCGAAACCATAATTACTGTATGCGTTGAAAGAACACATAATTAACCTTTAGTTACACGATTGGGTCATTTGCGTAATGCGCATTTCTTTTCTTTGAAATACTAGGAGCTGTGACTAAATAAAGGTCTCTATCTTTTTTCTTTTTTTAACACACAACTTTGCAAATACTTTCTAAAGTTACATGTAAAAATTAAAGTATATTAAGTAAACTTAAAAATTTTGGCATATTTGTAAAGCCCGGTTTTTCTAACTTCTCTGGTTATAGACTTAACTTAATGATAATGTAAAAATTATATTTTTTTTAAAGCTATATGGTTAATCACTAAACTGATGATTTTATAGTGAATAATTTTTAAAGTTATCTCAGTTTATTAATTAACTATAGCTGAGAAAAACAATTTTTATATTATCATAAAAACCAAAAGATAAAAAACCAAATCTAAAACTGATAGAAATCCGGAACACAAACGATCCGTCATAATAAAGAATAAAATAATAAAGAACCGGAAATCGTGTGAGGGTTATATAACTTCTAAGGGTTAACTTCTAAAGGTTGAATGTTTGATATGCTGATGTTTGAATGTTTGAAAGGTTGAATGAAAATTGATATGTTTCTAAAACATCAAAGTCGTAAAAAAAATAATCACTGGACAATCATAAAATAGAAAAAGAGGCAAAAGAGTAGAAAAATAAAGAGTTAATAAGAATAATATTGCGCTCACGCGGCTCGTCACATCGTTTGTGTCAAACTTGGTTTTTCTTCATTATTAACTCAGACTAATGGGTCGGAGAAAATCTTATCGCGTAGACCATCATGACGTGTTTACACAAAAAACACGTGCACCTCTTCCTCGTTCCCTCCGATGAAACCTGAGATTCGCGTTAATTTGATGACTCGCGCTCGGTTTACTTCAGGCACGATGATTAAAGGTGTTGCAGTTATGCGTAGTCGTAAAAAAGCACGGTACGGTTAGGCCCGGAAAACATTGCACTGGGAGTTAAAAATGAAGCGTATGTGATAAGAACACCGCAGACATTAAGCGAACATTGTTGTATTATCACGGCAATAATTGTGGAGTTTAAGGGACTACCCGCCGAGAAACTTGAAGGGTTCTTTATTTAAAATAAGGTTGAAAAGAGATCTCGATTATTTCTTTTTTTCTTCGGACTTTAAGAGCAATAACCTTCTTAATGACGTTTGATAATATATGAATGTAAAAAAGACATGAAATATATGAACAAAGATCTAAAACTTAATGAAATAGTAGCGCGCGCGCTATTAGAAGCATGTAAACTTTGCCTTTTATTTATATCGATTTTTTCATAATATAAATAAAAAATATATAATAACAAACTTGTAACAATTGAATTTCAGCATAATAAAGTGATTTATTATTACAACAAAAATGTAAGTCACTGCAAGTTACTGTGTGAATGATAGTTTAGTTAGACTTGATATCTAATTGTAAGTATGCTTGATTAGTGTTTCGAAGGAAATTGTGTATTTACCTTTCCCTCCTGGGGATTCTAAATCCTCTAATATGTTAATTTTGACGAAAAATCGATTTATGGGATCTCTGAAATGGTCAAAACACAAATCTTATTTTCTTTTAAATGATTATTATCTTTCCAGTACTTCTCCCAATTTATTATAGTAATAATTTCATCGCAGGTGTTCTGAGAGCGTAAGAAAGTCTAATCTTCTTCTCTTCTTTCCTATCTTTTTCCTCTTCTTTAATCTCCAAGACAATCTGACATCCACGATGATCCTGCCGCGACGCGGTGTCTTCCGTTAGGGCACCGTTAAGTCGCGCCACTATATTACGTCACTTGTTCTGAAGTTCGGCGCTCGCTCATCAAGCTCCGGGGGTTTTAACGGAAAATTTTACGAGTGTTGACGAAGCGCTAACCGACGCTCTCCGCTTTTACCTCATCCCCGTCGCGCACCATCACTTCGTTCGCGGCTTTACGAGCGGAGAACTGCAAAATATAATTTAACGATTCGCCGTGTTAAGTTTTGCCTGCGTCGTTGCGCTCCTACGAGACGACGCCGCGCGGCGAGCAGTGAGAAAGAGAGAGATTTTCTCAAGGGCCGTGCCGAGCCAAACCGCCTTTCAGCAAAACGCCCGGCTGAAGGTTAAATGAAACGTTGAACTGCTTTAACTTATGCACTCGCGTATCTAATTAAATTTGCCGTCGCGTAATCACGCGTCGAAGTTCTCTGAGAGAACGAGCATGACTTATCGGCGCGGGTTTAATATGTACTTTAATACGTATGCTGTGCTCTCACATGAAGCAAACCCCTCTCGAAATTCTTAATTTCTCATCAAATCTCATATAATTCTACATTATTTATCCATATATTGTATAATTATATTCCATATAATATAATAGATTAATTCTTCTTCAGTATCAGCGCACCCCTCGCCCTGATGAAGTGAACGGTACGGTTCGCGAAACGTTGGCATTAATAATGAAGAAAGACACGGTGATAACCCGCAAACCTTCTGGTATAATTGAAGAAAATACCCGTGAAAGCCTCAAAAGCGTAATTAAGAAATAATATTTTGTTTTTTAGCGTAACAATTATTGTATCGTTTTTAATATTTTCATTTACCCAATTAAAATTTTCCTATTTTTGATTAAATCTGAAGAACGTTTGAATTAATATTTTATTATTTAGCATAAATTGTAAACTTAAACGTAACTAAAATTGTTTATAACAGAAGCGAGTCAATATATAGTTCAATATATAGTTTGCGTTAATTTTAGAAGAAAAATATTTATTATTATTACATATAATATTACATACTATGCGGAAACGTGGTTATGTTTTTACGGTTCTTCTATGATAGATGTGTTAACGTGCGAAGTGCGAACATCTCACAGAATTTAATCGCGCGCATTGAAAATGCGAGAGAGTAGTTTCGTAGTCTCAAGCGCTATTCTATGACAAGCAAGGACGCTTTGATATCGTTAATGTACATCGCGGATGTAGCTATTCTCCTAAATTAACGCAAACAATGGTATATACCGAGTATCTGGGGCATGAGCGCGCGAGCGAGCCTCAGCCAGAGATTGCGCGGCGAGTTAAAATTTTAGCAATGGCTCAATTCCCGCCGACAACACGAGGCAAAATGCTTAGCAAATTTAATCTGCAAGATTTGAATAATATGTATGCACTAGCAATTTTCGCATAATTCTATATGTAACTGTTGTGAAAGCGGATTAACCACGCGAGAAAAAAGTCCATCGTTTCCTATTATACTCCAATCGTCTTCGTAAAAAAATATTCATCACCTTTTATATTTTCTTTGTGTCTCTTCTGCGGCAGACATTTACATATGCGGTTACATCTGTTACGTAAACAAAATTGAATTAAACATTAATGCATCTGCATATGAGGTACTGTGATACTCAACGTTGTTTTATATATAAATAAGATAAAGTTTGAATATCATTACTATAAAGTTTTTAGTTTATATGTGTAATTAAACACTAAAAAGTATACAAAATATTGTATGTTTATGTATATTTCAATATAATAGGTATTATATGAATAAGTTTTTACGTTCAAAAAACTTTAGATAATATGCTAACAACGGGGTATTTTTCCGCGCTGAATTATTTTTCCATTAAATTTTAATTACTTATTAAATAAGGTTGACTAACCTATATGAAAGTGTTGTTTCTCGCAATTAGAGAGAGAGAGACAATTAACTACATTTTTAATTTAATTAAACATTAAAAAGGTGCATGTTCGCCATAGCGTCTATTTTCAATGCGATAAAACCGTCATTGAAGCAACCAGAATAATTTGTGAGACTTGTGAAAACAATATTGTGTCGTGGAAAGAACGTGTCAAGATTGGTTAAAAGATTTAAGTGGTAATTTCGATGTGAACGATAAATTGTGTTTCAAAATATTCTTTCGCTGCGACATCCATATGCTGCTTGGAAGACGCCAAAAAGTGTTAGATTTGAAAGGTAAATACTTTGATTGAAATGTTTGTACCATTTCTTTTATATTATTATAATAGATACATTTTCGAAAGAACGAAAAATGGAAACTTATTTATACACCTAATCGTATAAAAATGTATTAAATTTGCAAAAATTTGCACAATAGTACTATTAATTTGTAGAATTTTAAAGAGTTGTAAAGACAAAATATTTAATATAATATTTACTTTTCAATATTTGGAAGAAATGTATTTTTAAAGTAGTTTTTTTGATAAAAATTCTCATCATACATATATTTTTTAACGCTCAGATACTATCGCGATGAATACATGAAGCTCTATCTTTTTGTTAATCATATTTTCTATTTTTTTTTTCTTTAATTACGAAATAGGCTTTGAAAAATGGATTGCGTATATATAGAGAAGTTTGTGTTTTATTTCGTGAAAACACGATGTATCGAGTGTATCGATCGATAGCGTATGTTATTTTTGGTATCGCTCTCTGATATTTGGCGGCATCTAGTTCTTGTTTTAGGATAAAACATAGTGGAACGATGAAATACTCTGTCAAGAATGCATCATCAGTCCCCAAAAAATTCCCGAACGCGGGCAATCTATCGCGTGATGTTCTGCAAACGCGTTAACAGTTTCGTGCGATAGATACGAACGACGTACGCGCGCGCGCGCGCGTACAATTTTCGAGCGAGCTTTCGCTTAACGAGTTCGAGGACAGGTAAGATTTACGAGAAAAATGCTTGTCAGCGCAGGGATGGAATTTATGAAAACTCTCGTTTCGCCCCAGTCTGCTCCGTCAGTTCTCCTCGCTCACTCGGCTCTCGTTCTCGCACGCCTCTTTTCTTTCTAACGTACTCCTTCCTCCTTATTTCTCGTCCATCCATTTCCCTTGCGCGGAACTTGGTGCGCCGCTATATCCAGAAAGTACATTGACTTGTGATGCACTTTTTGCGATACATTAAGGCGTATACTTTATGGTACGTGTGTATAACGCGACGCTGGCAGCATACCGCGAGTGCACGCCTTCGACTCAGGGATACGAAGTCGCGAAGACACGCGAATAATGTTAAGGGTGCAAGCGAGTGACTGATGCGACTCCGGGGGTTGCCTCTTATGCAGGTAGAGGTTATCAACCCCTCTCCGTTAAATTACACTTAACTCGATCTTACGGTCGACAAGTGGCACCGTTGTTTCCATTCAATAGAGTTATACAATGACAAATAGCATAATCATACCTCTTGCATCCATAAATTTAATTTTTTTTGCACATACTAGGCAACGTAATTCATGATATGATTAACACGCCAAAGTAAAAATCACTTTAGCCATTGTGAGTGTAATTTAGTGTTATTGTTTATTGCATAATTTTCTTTTACAATAAAAATGATAACTAAACAAAATTAAGTTTTCCAGAAAAGGGAACAATTTAACAGAAAATTATTGATTAATTAAATAATATCGACAAAAAGATCATACTCTAGAAATGTGATATATATATATATAAAGTGTCATTTTTATTTCACAAAAAACATCCTTTTTGAGTTATGACTATTTTAATATCTTACGAAATTATAACAAATCATTTTTAAAATATCACGAACAGTTTATATTTACCTTGATCAACTAATATAATTAAATTCAAAATAACTAATACAATTAAATTAAAATTTAATTTCTTCTTCAAACTTTAATCATCAAAACTGTCTTAATTCTACATTGTTAAATTTATGTGTCAAATTTAATTTAATGTAAGTAGCTACTGTTCCTAAATATATCATTTTATACTAAAACTATATCGTGTTAAATTTAGTTATCATTAAAGTGTTAGTGTCAAATTTTAAATATTAATTTTTAGCGCTGTTTGTAATAATATTATCAGCACCAATAGTAATCGAAATTGTTAATAAAATTCAAGAAAATATTGCAAGCATTGCTTATTGTATAATGTAGTGATAAACCAATTAGTGTGTAAATATATTTAATTAAATAACAGAAATTCATATACTTTTTTCTAACTTTTGCCATTTTCTATATTTTTTCTCATTTGGATATTCTTAGTGTTGTCTTTAATAATCAGCACAAAACAATAATAGAAACTGTTAATGAAATTCGAGAAAATTTGTACTGTATTCTAAATGAACTCATTGTCATTGTACTGTTGCAACCATTAAGGATAGTATCGCCGTGTGAATCGTAACGATAATAGGCAAACTTTCCTTCGTGGTGCAAAAACACTAAAAATACACACCGTTATTCCTCCCATCTAATTACAATAATAATAGCCGCGTAACGGCCCGCCTCGATGCCGCACGAATTTACATAACGTCCGGCATACTTCATTATCGCAGCTATCGATCGTGGAAACGACCAGGGTAGGAATCGAGTCGACTCACTTGGGGTGGATCTCATTTAGATTTCTATTCTCGATCGTCCCGCGATTTCAGAAGAGGCAGCTTTATCAGGTGGACCGGCACGCATGTCAGCCATAGATCGAGTTTTCAGTCGAATGCATCTCGCTCGTCACACAAACGAGTTTTCTCTTCAGTAGAATTTCTTTATGGCAATTCCTAGTAAGATCATCGTATTGTCCGTGCACACCCCCGTATCGATTAAAGTCATTAGATATGTACAGAGTAGCGTAATTCATCCACCATTTGCCTCAAAACGTAGTAAAATTCAAAACTGAATGCAATTATTGTTAAGATGCTTATCACTTACACCGAAATAATTTGCTAAAGAACTAAAAATTTAGCTACCGATCTAACGAACAAGCTATCTATCGTTAAATTATTTTGACGTCATCAAAAATATCATTCTGACATCAAAATAACAGTAAATAACGTCAGTTTGATCGCTGGATACAGATCTAAAAATAATTTTATTAAGCCGTCAAAATAATTATAAAGAAATTTCAAACACGATAAGTAATAATGCAAAGAGTTTTGACATTTTCGTAATCGGTTTGAACGACTGTAATAACGACTGTTTAATTTTTTCGAGTCCAACAAAGTTATTTTCAGATCTGTGCTAGCTAAATTTTTAATTACTTCAACAAAATTGTCCTTTTCATAAGTAAGATAAATTACAAAGTGTACATTATCCGACGCCATTTTAACTCAAAATGTTTATATTGAGTCACTATATATATATATATATATATGCATCCAGTAACTTTAGTATCGACGGCTCGTTCGTACACGGCCCCGAGATGCATGCGGATGCCGTCAGTAGGCTATGCAAACGTATCCATAATACATAACGCGCACACGCGCCACTGTATGCACGAGGCACGTGCATGCTGTGTGTTGCATATGTGTTGCGTGTATACGCGTCGCGTACATGTAGCGGCGGCTTCGCCGCATCTAATGTACACTTTTCACGTCGCGGCAAACTGCGGCGAGCACCGTAAAGATAGTCCGGGGAAGTGCACGTTGGTATTACGTGACGTGACGCTCGATAATGATACCACCGTCGCACGATAAAAACAAAGTGAGCGTTATTCAAACGTATTCGCATATACGTGCGTAGCGCATGAAGGCATGCCCTATACAAGCGGTAAAGGTAAAGATAATGGGAAGCATCGCGCTTTAAACGAAATTCTGCAATGCGTGAGAAAATTATTCGTTCGCCTTATCGACTTGCTCGGGGGGATATTATTAATATATTTTGCAAGGGAAGTTTCCGCTTAGCAATGATGCGACGACCGAGAACGTTCTTCCTGCTCAATTAGATTTAACTACACTGTAACAAAAATTACGTGTAAAATTACAACAATTATAATGGATAATTTTGGAATTTTCCATTCTGTTAGAAATGTATACAGTTTTTTTAAACATCCGTTCTATTACTGTCTAGTATTACTGTGTATTCTCATTAATTGTAACAATACTGCCTAAAAAATGAATAAGAACTTGATAGCTTTACTCAATGGTTCTAAAACAGTTTTCCTGATAAAAATATGTGCAATTTACATAGACTCATTGTCAGTTATTGTCGAGTATTAATAGATTCTTATTAGTTAAAATATTGCGGAAATCGCTAATTGTTCTGTTTTTATTCAGTAAATGTGTTCAAAATTGAAATTATAAAATTTATTATTCCTAGTATTATAATTTACCATCTAATTATATAAAGATATATTAAAAGTAAAAATAACAATATATTTTTGTAAAAATAATTTTACTTTCTCACTATAAATTTTGTAATTCTGACATATAATATTCATGTAATTTTACATATTTTTTTTATAGCGTACGAAGAGAAATATGCCAGAGAAAGATTGCAATAAAAAGTTTTTTAGGACTCGATATAAATCAGATTTATGTCGCAATCAGGATATTTTATCTAGAATTGAGGGCAGATTGCTATGAGATTATACAGTAACTCGTTTTTAACGTCTTACGCGTAGATTGAGGATTTTAAAAGTAGTATATACGTCTATGCTTTTAAAATGCCGGTAGTCACGAGTCAGTCATTTCTGCATTAACGAATACTGTATTTAGATAGATTGTAAACAAGAGTTTTTAAAAACACGCAAATATACATTTGTAGTAAATTGCCATGAAATTACGCTTATAAAAAGATCTTTAACATTTTATATTTACATTAGCAAGATCGATTAATGTGCATCAGCAGATCTTTAAAGCACTCGTACATGTCAAATGTGACAGTAGTTACAGCGGTCAGACACGCTATGTACTATATTGTTCTTTCTGAATTATAAATAACAAAGATACATCGATATATATATATATATATATATATATATTATAATATGTATACAAGTTGCTTCCCTCATCTCGTATACTTGATTATTAGCAAGCCATATCGCGTAAAATGCGACTTGAAATGAGATCATCGTCAAAGATATCCACTTAGGCAAATATGATCTGACGAAACTTTTATGAACTTTTATCGATGCTGTCGTCAAAATCAAAGCGATGCCGAGTGGATCGCAAGTCGAATTAAGAGGAGCCTTGTATTTTATCGATTATTTTTCAAATAAGTATTTTTCCAAATGTTTTTATATAGGTACATACACATACACACATTTAGATTTAAAAATCCTTTTCCTTTAATTAAAGTATAAACTGTAATGTATAGTTCAGACAAATAGATCAACTTTATACTAACAATGAAAGAAATTTAGAAAATTACAGTTTTGTTATCAACTTCTGGCATCGTAACAATATTTGCTTTATAAACTTTATACGTATGTATAAAACTATTTTAGTTTGAACTAGGGATTACACGAACAAACAATATTGAGTTCTTAGAATTGGATTAGGGTGAGGGCAGAGTTGCATAGAAAATGCATAAGAGAGAAAATGAACTAATCAAAGTTCTTCATCTTCTTTCTTCCTATGAAATATAAAAGATCTGGTTGATTTTCTTATATTTTATGCACTATGCGTTATGCAAAAGTATGTGCTTGCAGCCTTAGATACTTTATATAAAAGATTAGTTAAAAAATTTGTACACATGTAATATTGATGTACAGTGTGTAGTATTACATACGATTTATGTGTCAATGACACGTAAATCGTATGTAATCCTACTGAGAGAGAATCAATAAAATAGATAACTTCAGGATCCCTTAAGCAGCGTCTACAATGAGATGTAAAATTGAAGCTTTAAGCCTTAAGTTGTAAAAAAATTGACCAATCATTGTTCTCATATTCAACTGTGGTTGGTCAATTTTTTACAACTTAAGGCTTAAAGCTTAAGTTTGATACTTTAAAATCTTATTGTAGACGCCGCTTTAAGAGCGTGCAAGTGCACCGGGCAAAGTATAGCGCGAATACGGTTTACAGCCGGTTATGAACGCGCGTATGATCGGGTACGAAGCGCGCTTTGCTGAGTGCGAGCGAGTTGAGAGAGAGAGAGGGAGGGAGAGAGAGCCAGGTGTGCTCTCGGCAAACGAGATGGATGTGCTGGATGTTCGCGTATCGCGTGACCACTCGATCAACGCCGCGGCGAGTTGACAGTGACTTACGCACCCGGGCACTCAACGAGATATGACATGCGCCACTGGTCGCGCGCCGCCGATGAGGCGGCCCTATTGTTACCCTACCTGTGTACCCGCCAAACACCCTTAATCTTTCTATCTTTCATAGCCTTTGTCATCGTTCGATCGCTCACGTACACTATATTTCTCTCCCCGCGCGCTCACCTCTCCGCCTTTATCGGCCTACTTCCCGTCTCATGAATAAAGTGCAACGTTCGTTGCTCGCCACGATAATGTCGTTTATTTCACGCGGTAGCACTTTTTTGCATTAAAGCCGGCATTTCTAAAACCGGTTCGAACCTTCGGGGACACGCGTCGCGACAACGACGTCGAACGATGTTAAAGATTGATCGCAGCGCGATCGACAGGCGGTGGTTACTTACCGGAATCCAGAACCGTGTATCGTGGATTTGACGTGTCGATAGGCAGCATATCTCGTACCCAGGAGATGATGGGTGTCGGGGATCCGACCGCGGTGCAAAGAAGGACCGCGTTGTGGCCCATCTCGACTACCTTCGTCGTCGGCGCTTGAGTAATCATCGGGAAACCCATCGGTAGATTTTCCGCTGTAATCACAAAGGAAGGCATCTTTAGTCATTAGCCATTGTACGAGTGCTTAAAAGTCTAAAGTAGTCGGTGCATTATGTAGTAAGAGGCTGATAATATTGTAAAGAGAAGACGGGAATTGATGCATCTTTTAAGAAAATTCCCTGAAAAGCGAATATATTGTACTTATAATAATTGTAACATACATACATAAAGGTAAATTATAATAAATGTGATATTTCACATAATAATGTAACAATTTTAAGAAGCATATGTTATATGAGCACATATTATTCCAAGTTATTATATTTTCATGAATTTGCAAGATCATTGCATTAATTTTCCCTAAGAACCAGGTAACATGATTTTTACATTTTTTTATATTAAATAAAGCGCGAGTTCACAGTGAGCTCATATGCTTGCACGAGTTTAATTGTATTTGTTTGAGCTTTTATATGTACGGACGTGTTTGCACACTGAGTATAATCGATCAAAAATTTTTGACTGCTTCATCCGTTATTCATCTACAAGATGTATGATCTTCTTAGATATCAAAATAATCAAATAATACTATATATATAGAGAGTAGGATGTACATGGATTAGTTATACGGAGATAACATCCAGTCGAAAATATTCACGTATCGGAGATGTCAAAATATTCGAAGTGTACACGTCTTTTACATTGATACGAGGTAAACTTCGCGGCTCGTCAATTATATATTGGACGTGTCGTAGAGTAGATCCGGATAGCCCTCTGTGGATCGTAGACGGGTATCCGGCGACTGGTCTCGCGGGATCGAAAGTTAGGAGAAGCCACTGAAACTGGTCGGTCATGCCGCCGTTCCCATTTCCCATCGCGGTAAACAGATCTTTCGTCTCTCGGAAGGCAGCCCGCTGATATGGATAGATGCGCCGGAATGCCGATGCGATCAGGAATGGAATCGCAGAATTCAATATACCGCGCGGAGATCTTTTGAAAAGATCTGCCAAAAAGATCAAACAAATCGCGATTTCATTTGACATTTTCGCTTTTTGGGTGTTGGAATAAAGGAATAAACATCACGCAAAAAATCTCTAATTTACTATTTATGGACGCTCAGTTTTTTCCATTTTTTATAATAACTGTGTTTTTGACATTTTAACTGTTATTTGATAATTAAGAAAAAATATCACTGAATTTAATTAAAAAGATAACAACATCTGCCAAAAGAGAGAAATTGTAATCATTCGACAAAACAATCTATTTTAAGAGAAACAAAACGATATTTATGAAATACACTGACACAATAAGAAAAACAAGTCAAAATATTCACAAGCAAATGTGACGTTTTTTTCAATATTTAGTGGCTATAAAAAATTGTAACTATGATGACAAAATACTCATAATAATGAAATATCATATTTATTTCTATAAAATATTTCTCATTAATTATAAAAAAATAAATATGATGGTATATTTGTCAGGAAATAAAATTTTATTTCACCACATTTAAGTAAGGATTTATTTTAGTGAAATAAACGTTACATCTCACAAATAAATTGTCAAGTTATCTTCCTCAGTGTATTATGGCGACATTTGAATCTTCGTGGATCTTAATAGGCTGTATGCTCACCACGAATCTGCTCGATATCCAATTAAAAGATATGTTCGATAGAGATTGAGCGCGTCAAAGGAACGATGCACAAGTCGTGCGTGAAGTTCAGCCTCGGGGCAAGCAAGAAGATTAATTCGACCTGTTTCGAGGTACACGTGATACGACCCACATCGCTCCCGTTCTTCATGTAATTACGACGGCGCTACATTAATCCTTGGGGTGAACTCGTAGTTAAATCTAAGTTGGCGACGCGACGTACAAAGTTCCGAACAACTCCCGCGATTGTCCTGCTTCCGTTTCGACGGTGCTCGTACGACGAGATGAAGACAATTTACTCGAGCCGATTTAATAACGACTTTTCAGTTGTTTATTTCAAGCAAACGCAGAATTTATTTTACAAAAAATGTAGAATGAAAAATCTTATAAAGAAAATATAACATACAAGATATAATATATAATAGAATTATATTATATAGATTAGAGGTGGCCAATCTGCGATATGCCTAAAGAAACACGCGCTGTCAGAGAAAAATAAAAAATCAAAAATAAACAGTAAAATAGTAACCGAGCTCTACTAAAATATATTTTTACACTTATACCTTACCCGTATGAAGCTGACCTCCCAATATTAAAAAATCGATTTTTTAATATTGGGGGGTCAGCTTCACACGGGTTTATACCTTCTAATTGCGTACGTTTTGTCGTCTTAAAGACATTAGGTTGATATTTCATTGCTGCATTTTTGTTATATGACAAAAATTTTGAGTATACATTGTATATATATTGATTGGCTATTAGATAACTTTCTCGAGAATTCATGGCTAATCTTAGAACAATATTTTAAGAGCGAAAATGAACAAAACACGTCTGATTAATATTTTGATCGACTTTGATTTGTAATGATTTACTTTAAAATAATAAATGTAAAACAGAAGTGCTATGGAATATCAAATATTTCGAATCTTTATCTATAAATAAATCATATATGCATGAAAAACGTTTCTTAAATTCTCGAAACTCGATCTTTTCTCGTATCATTCTATATACATATTTTCATTTTATATTTAAAGCTAAATGTCTCATTGAAATAATGCTTTTTATTATGCATCAGCATTAATAAATTAAAATTGAAATTACGCAAAGATTTAATACGTCTTTTATTTTATAATTTAATACCAAGTTTTCTATTTCACGTTTGAATTACAAAGAATTTATAAAGAAGACAGTTCTATAATTTTTACAAATTTTAACTATCTGAGGTTAAAGTTACTGGCAAGCGAACTTGAGACTTATTACAAGGCAACTAAGTGAAAGTTCGCCGTAAGGGCACGATCAAACTGCAATTACCATCGACGCCTTGGGGTGGCTCTTAGAAAGTCCATCTTTCACAGAGTCGTCAATTACAAGAGCAATCGGAACTCCGGGACGAAGTTAGTGGTCGGCAAGTACTTTCCCGTATTCTGATCCACTTGTCTCTATTCGCGATGCATTTTAAACCAATGAACCTGTTGGAGTTCAGTAAGTCAGTCGCTCACTAACGAAAAAATATATTTGAAGATTAGTACAATTGTGATCAATCGCTTTGTGTCGTCTTTTGTCCTTTCTTTTTTCTTTTACAACCTTGATATTGTCTTTAGTCATTAACGTTATCTCTGAACAGTCGATGTTCGGATAGACTGCGGATAAAGACAAAATTAAATAAATTTCTCTGAATTGTCTCATCGTTATCTTCTAATCACCCATTCTTCTCATTGAAAGATTCTCGTTCAATAATTATTCAAAATAAAATCGATGTGAATGAGCTTTTCTTTTAGTAAAAATCATTTTTATTTCACTTCGTAAAACTTCGTATTTTTTCAATAAGCGAGATAATTATATCGGCATTAAGTTAATTTCTCCCTTTTCAGAATCTATATACATATATATTTATTCATAATAATAACAGTTGTAAAGAGATAAATTAAAATGATTTAGCGCAATCTGATTTCGGTCGATACTTCCGAGTTATCGTTAATTTTCGAATTTAGTGAATACATAAATTAATAGCCTCTTTAATCTGCCAAATTAACAATTCCACTTTTAATATGAGTATGGAGGATATAATTTAATTATATTATCATTATATGATTTATTCGCTTCAACGTAATGAGATATTATACAGCATATCACCTTTCTAACGCAGATCACGATGGCATGGATATGCCATCGTGTATATTACCACACACGTATCGAAAACTTGCGAGTTAATAGAAGATGCACGAGATGTACGATCCAATCGAGGAATTGCCTGGTTCTGGTGTATACCACGGAGAGGTAAAACCATCGCAAATAGGTCAAGCAATTTACTGGCTATTTGCTACTATAGTCGCAACTATTGTGCATTAAGAAACTCAAAGCTATTATACAAGTCGTGTCGCTCTATCTTCCTTTCACTTCCTCGGCGGAATCTGTCAAATTAAACGGGATTCGTGTGCTATTAACGCGAGGGAGAGGCCGATAGGGGAGAGCGATGGTTCGATGCTCGACAACCTTTAGGATTTTCTCGGGGTCTTCCTTTCTCTATTGTCTTCTTCCGCGGCGCCGTTTCTTTGTCCTCGTTATCGTCAGAGTTATCCGACGCGCGGCTGCGCCAATTATATCGGCGACCGAGAGAGCGCTTCGCGGCCGACAATAGAAATCGCCTGCAGACTTTCCGCGTAACCCCCACAGCCATTTCCACCCTTTCCTCTTCCACCTTTACCCCTCTCGCTCTAGATCCTCTTTCCTCCGCGTGCTTTTCCACCGGCGACAACAAACAATACAAGCACCCGACGCAACGACAACAAAGTCGTCGGCAAAGCTATTGTCCCCGCCTGGCGATCCGGCCGCGCCGCCTTCCTCGTGTCCGAGGTCGCGCGACGACCATTGTACGACCGGAGAACGAGCACGACGACGACGACAACGACAACGGCACCGACAACGAGGACGACGATCGTCGCTGCCGTCTTTTCTGTGGAAGACGTGATTTTGTGGGAATTTGTCTTCCTTCCCAACCCTTCGTTTTCCTTACGGCGTTCTTTCATTCCTGGTTTTTCTTTCTTTATTTGCGATTTCTCGCTTTGCACACCACTTGGCTATGCACGCAAATGCGCGCGCGTAAAAGCGCGAATATGATAGACCGAGCGCACGTGGACGAGTTATTGTCAGGGATGAACGCCTTGCTTTTTACAATTTTCTTTTACGACGCTTTGCACCGACGTTTCTTTCTTTCTTTCTCTCACTTTATCTCTATTCGCACATCGAGTTTTTTTTTTTTTACCGTAACATTTGAATTTATGTATGCCGCAACGTGATCGTAAGATCACAGTTTCACGCGAGAAGAGATTTTTCTTTCAGAGATTCTTGCTCGACAAGACACAAGACACAAGATTAAGTTACAGACTGTGTACTTACTCTGTTAACAGCGGGATGATGAAAAATATATCACTTTTTGTACATTACTCACGGATGAGCTCAATCCTATACGATTAAAGACAAATCCAGCAGGTAACATTTTCTATTGTGTTAATGTCCGACTCCTATTCTCTACTGGCGACATTCATCGTTTAATTTCCGCGTTACAGAATGGATTTTTAACTTTTTGATTAATGTATGTTTTACAACGATATGACAACTGTAAAAAAAACTTTATCAACGAGATAAATCATGATAACACTTCATGTTAATGCAAGTAATTATTTGGTTAAAATAATTGGATGTATTAGGTATGTAATCTCCGCAAAAAATGACTAGAATTAGAAATTTATACTTCCTGTATGAAAGTAAATATTATATACATATGAAACGATTCGATAAAGTTTGAAACTTATATTTAACAATACAATTCTAAATAAAAATTTTTTCGTTTATTATCTTAATTATTTTTCAAAAATATGTCTTCTTATTGAAATATTTATTTTCAAAATTCTAAATCTTCTCTGAACTCTTTGTATTACTTTTTCAAATATAATTATAATATTATTAATATAAATAATTATTATAATATAAATGAGAAAATATGTATTTTTTCATAAGTTTGTTTAAAAATACACACACATTTTTTAAATACTAATAAAAATTTCAATAATATAGAATATCAAATTATCACCGTTTATATCCGAGCATCGATTACTTCAAGTCGAAGGCGGATATGAAGAACGTTGATGCATCGCAACGATTTGTCCCTTTCTGCGCTTCCACACTCACGTTCTCCATCTTCCGTCTTATCGTATCATCCAGCGGGCCCGCGTTTCCGAGTGAAACACAATGAAGAGGAATCAACGGAATGATCGGGTTCAAATAGCTCGTTTTACTCTTGTCCCTTTAGTTTCGTCCATGGAGAATCCTTTTATCGTTACTTTTGACGTCAATCTTACGTCACGACCATAAGATTTCAGAGCACACTCCACGAAAAGAGAGAAGAAATGCTGCCCTTTCTCTGTTCGAGAACGTTTCCGTAAAGGGCCAGCCGGTGATCGTGAAAAAAGGTTCTGACTGATCTCTCTGGCATCCTCGTTTTACGAGAAGATGCTTACGTAAAGGCGATAAAGGAATTGTTTTCTCAGAGGGTTGAAGATATATATATATTATATATATATATATATATAAAGGGTTCGACAGCACTCTTTTGGAAGCGAATGATGATGCAGTGAGCGCTTCTTCGATTTTATTGATTCTTTCCCACTTCGATGATTGTACACGAGCAGTCGGTCCCAGCTTCGTAATGTGTATTTCCGCAAAATTTACGCGTTGCCGAGCCGCAACTACATTTGCCATCGGCAGCAAATATTTGCTCTACCTCAGCCAGCGGCGAAAACGAATATAATAGGAATAAATCGTAATTTTAACAGCGCTGTTTCGTGTATTTGATTGAGCAACAGGTGATCAATTCGTACGGCCCCGAAACGTTCTCTTCCGTGTTATCATTCGGCTCATACATAATTGATAACTGAAGTTAAAACAAATGAGAGTCGATCTATTGATGAAAAAAATAGCAAACGAATGAGAGAAAAATGAATTTGCCAGTGTCGTTACGACGATAACCAGATGTACGACAGTTTCGAAATCGGCGATTTCTCATGGGATCTAGAGAATCCATGAAGGGAAGGTCCGCCTGAGTGGCACACAGTCGTACCTCTGAAATATCGACGGCTTACTGGGATCGTGTCACGAGAACGAGGCTGCGTGCCGAATCATCGTTTGTCACGCATAAATTCTTGTCGCGACTAAACGCGCGACGTTACACGAAAATAAGAGCGCGCGACGTATCGTCGAGGTAGGCTTCGCGCGGCCGACTTCGAAAATCCCGAGAATCAAACCACCGGACATAAATAACACGTCGTAACTGTAGGGAAATAATAAATTTCCGTCTTCCGTCTTTCCGGCGCGAGATAGCGTATCGTGGCCCGAAGTAATACAAAAACGTGACTGGCGCTCGAATAATCAGCATATTTTGAGGGAAAAAGCAACCCGAGGGCAGATATACACGCTCGAGAAAATCAATATGTAGGTTGCGCGTCTCGTACTTCCTTTCCCGACGGTTGAATCGAATCGCCTTCGACTTTCGTAATCGGAGTTGCAAATATTCGTCGCAGTGTATCTCGCGATACATACCCCGGGTGCAGCATCTGGAAACGACATCTCCAGGGATGTGCTAGACTTTGAGACCGTTACGTCGGATCCCAACATTCCAGTCGATTCGGAACGATCAAAGATATGGGTACCTTCGTGTGAATTTCGAATATTACAGAAAAGCAATAAGTACACAAAGAGAAATGTAAGACTTACTCCTTAATAAAAAAAAAATTTTGTTTTAATTAAAATTTTGTTATGTCATACAAAATATTTTTCTCAATATATCATAGTCTGTATATTTTAACATTCTTACAATTTCGTTTCTTGAACAAGGGATTTTTTCAAATACTTTAAAAAAAGATAAGAGATATATTTCTATGACCGTGTTCATAATGCACTTGAATGTTGTGTAGTGTGTGTGTGCGCGCGCGCGTGCATGTGTAATTAGATGCGTCTTGGAGTTAGATATTTTTAGGATTGCTTATTAGAGGTAGATTTTTCATTTTTATACAAAACTTTCTGTGCATCTCATTCGAACGCACGAAAGGAAACTGCAAGAAAGCAATTGGACTCAATAGCTCTGCCAATTCCGACTGTGAAATATTCTGCCAATTTCCTCGAAACTTTTGCAGTGGTCGACCTTCTTCTCGCGATCTTTGTATGTTGACTGGTTGTGAAGTTTCTATCCCTGAGGAGATACGAGAAAGTAACCCGGGGCACTTCGATACGTCTCGAGACACTTGAGAAGTTGCCGGATGAAAGAGTGACAGGCCAACGGGCTTCGATGGACCAGGGGGAGAACTGCCACGAAGATTTGCGTGCAGGATGTTGGATGGCGGAGTTTCCATCCACCATTGGATGGGTTTTCCGAGCCGCGGGTGGTGCAATTTAAACGATATGCCTACAAATATAGGAACGATCTTGTTGCGGTTCGCAGGGAATATTTTCCTCGCAGCTTACAGAATGTTACAACAATTATGTGAAACCAAAAATAGAGGGAAATATTTTAATGATATTATTGAATGTTTTTGTATTACCCGTTATATCGCTAAAGAATTTCGGAATACAATGACAATATGGTAAAAAGATTATCATAAGCCAACACATTTTACGTGGGCAATGTAACACATTCCATGTGTATATGTGATCGAGAGATATTATATATTAAATATGACTGTATGTGTGTGAAATTTTATAAATATTATGCTATATAGAATTTATTAGATTTACTAACAATAAGTCATCTTTTTTATTTATACGTTATGCAATTAATTTAGGATCTGTTATTTCCAATAATTAATCTGAACGGTTTATAACTTATACATGTCAACTTAAATTACAAAAATATAAATAGGTATAATAAATATTTATTCATAATTTAATTTCCAACAGAATTTAATAGATTTATAATGTGAAGAAAGATATTAAGGTAAAAGAATAAACTTTTCCGACTAATAATGACATTTTCTCATATTTTCAGTA
This sequence comes from Cyphomyrmex costatus, assembly GCF_001594065.2. NCBI lineage: Eukaryota > Metazoa > Arthropoda > Insecta > Hymenoptera > Formicidae > Cyphomyrmex > Cyphomyrmex costatus. Next base: position 629,971 of record NW_017279252.1, on the reverse strand, counting down.
AAAAAAACCGTTTTAACAAAAATATTGACGGATCTATTTTATATATCAAAGTATCCATTTTAAATATCCTTCCTTTATTTTTTTAATACTGCTATATAAATATATAAATATATATATGTATATACATGATAACCACAAATTATACAAAACAATCTATCAATTTGAATTTAATAAAACTATTTATACAAAAAGTAGGTAGTATTATATAAAAAGACTTTATAATACCCCTGTTATATAAAGTAATCATAAATAGAAAAACAATCCAGAATTAATAATGCGAACAGGATTTTTTCTATACAAATAATATAGTGATAGTATAGGATTAATCATTCAGTAGTTGTTCGTAAGATAATGGTACTTTCTCTTAATTATTACATATCTATTATGTATCTATATTCAATTCGCCAAGTCATTAAATGTTATTAACCTTTACGATTTCGTAGTTGTACCCGCATTTCTCGATGTCTCGCAATACTAAATTATGTTAACGTCAGGACGTAGCACGAATAATGGCTGATTCAGCGGGTTTTCAATTGCACCACGGCGAATGCAGTCATACCTACGCATCCGTAATGATTGCGTCATCGTCTGAAATAAAATTCATGTCTGCTCACGGAGGTAAAGGGAATTAATCGCTGTCGGTTCCAAGTGAGAGAGCCGGCCAATAAGGGACGTGCCAATAAACCACGTAGGATAAAATCCGCCGTAAAAGTCTCAGGCAAACGCGCCTTCATAATTCAAGCATATGCGGCGATGCAGCTGCAGGCATACTTTCTGGACATGAACGTATATTTAAGGGGTGTTCCGGAAATCGCATAAATTTTCTTCAAATTTTTTTGCAATAAATTGATCGGATGCTATTTTTCAATTTGTATACTTCTAATAATAGAGATAAAATTTTAGTAAGTTTCGAATTAAGTTGTTTGAATAAGGTTAAAATATTAAAAGTTAAGAAACAGGATCATATGTTTGATGAAATTCTTCATCCTTGCATATTACTTATAATTTGATTATCGCTACATCAAAGTGTTCGTTAAGAAGAAATCGATTAAAAACTGAAGAAAGAATCTGTAGAAAAAATTAAAGAGCTCGCTACGGTGTATCTGAGACGCCCTGTATGTACCTTCATATATTGGTCTCACGTCATTTCAAGAGAAATCGATCTATATGTGAAATTGCCCTGAGTCGTAGAAAAAGAGCCCCTCGAGTTCGCCGGTGCAAATCGCTCCAAAACGAAGCGAAGAAAACGTCACGAAATCGGAGAATTAAGTTCAGGAATGGCGAACGATGCAATCAAATTTTTACCGGAAATGCGTATGCTTGCTGACACAGCGCGAAAATTTCTCCTTAAAATAGATCGTTTAAAAAATTTTTCTTAAAAAATATGTAATAATATATTTTTGAGCGTCGTTGGCAATTATCTGCTAGAAAAATTCGCCGATTATCTTAGAGGAGGGAATTATCTCGTCTTTCATAAGGGTCTTTATCTACAAAGAAACAGCGAGAGCTGAAAGCACACAGTAAACTCAAGGGTTAAAAGCTATACGAGCTCCTCATCTCAGTAGCAACGTTACGAAAAACGCGTCAAAGTACGTCGTATACGTTGCGATTTAACGAGTCTACACGAATGACGTCTGGTCTCTTTCCCTCGATGCGTTCATTTTTCTCGGATACGACTCTGGACCCGCGCGCGCGGGCGGGTGTAATCGCTTCGCCAACAACAAGTACGTCGAGCGTCATGCTAGTTAACTTCATTAAACGAAGAACCGGGGCGGTGTGCACGCTACATTACCGGAATATAAAAGCTTGTCTCTCGGAGTTGCACTAATGTCCCGATGCCGGCGGCAGGTGGTGTAAAAGGACACAGGAAAGCAGAGGAAAGGGGTGGGTTCGTAATATCCGAGCTACCCTCTCAACGAGTTGGCCCGCCTTAACAGGGCCTTGCATCGAGAAGGTTGGTTTCGAGCGGCGGCTCTTAAGGGATTAAGCTTTAAAGCCAAACTCGCCTTGGACGTCGAGGCAGGCGGGACGTGGAGAAGCATCGAAGAAAGTCGTCCTAAATCGTCGTTTGATCTCGTGATTAATACCGTTGGCTTTACAAGTTGGTGAGATGAATGGAGGGAGACCTGTAGAAGGTCTCTGTATCGAGAGGACAGCTCGTAGAAAAGTGAACGTGACGTGGAACGAGATCGATTCTATTCTATCGCGGAGGGGATATAAAAGAAGAATGACAAGTCTGATCGAAGGTCGTTGTAGTTTTTTTTTCGCGATGATCGCGTCGCTTGTCTCAGTAGAGAGCGAACGTCTTCGTTCTAACTCTTTTTAACTATAAACCGCTGTGACCGTTATTTCAGTTATCTCTGTTGTTACATTGCTGTTTCAATTTTGAGATACCGCTGCAAACGTTATTGTCTATCTACTTGATAATTGTAGCTAGTAAAAGCTCAAGTTTTGCGCGATATAATTTTCTAATATAATAGTGAGGAATATCTAATATTTTTACGCTTGGAGTTTTATTTCAATGCAAAGGTAACATAGTACGCTCTGCAAACTGAATCACTTATATTTAAATAATGGAAATGTACTTTAGAATTAAATATACAATATATATTTTCAGATGACGCTTGCTCATTCAATTAATTAAGAGAGTTACCGTCAGTATTTTGTATGATCATGGATATTGCAATCTTCCGGTAGAATTACAATATCCGCGTGAGGGCTACAAGAGAGGATTATGAGGGACACGAGTCCTTTTCAAAGGAATAATTACTGTTTACGCCATCTTGGATTACAGCGATTATATTTCACGACATGAAATGGACTCTTAGGGATAAGCCCATGTCACAAATGCTGTCTCTTCTTTTTTCACGGGTAAGCTTAATGAACAGCGTGTATTCCAAATATTTCATTTTAATCCCGCTCATCTCTCCGAGGGTGAATGCTGCCCTTCAACCTTCAGTATCTTAAACAATAAATTGTACGTGTTACGGTTTACGTTGCGTTTAATGTTCGTATCTAATGCCGTTAACGGTACAATTCTTTACTACAATATAATTGCGGAATTTATTTTAATTTTGTTCTACTATCAAAATATAAACGGAAACGCGTTAAAAGAAAAATCTTCTTTAATATTTATGTTATTATTCGTTTGTATTATTTTTCTGTTTACTTCAAAATATATATCATATTGTCGAGAAAGAAAAATATAAACCAGATGATCGTCCTCTGCTCTCTTCCAATTATCTCTGTAAATTTTAATTAAATAAAAATTAACGGAAATTTTAGTTCACAATTTATATTCAAATCCTTTTTATTTGAATCTAAGAAGACAAACGTATAAATATGTAAACATAATGAAAAACGGAAAGACAAATAGAATAATTTTCATTAAATCGGAATATCGTTTAAAGTTCCTATTTATTAATTCCATTCCAGTATCGTGTCGTGCAAGATACAATCCTGAAAATAGAGTGTTAGAACTGTAGGAAATAAAGATGAATGACATCTCTCATTTAATTGCGGACAGCTAGTACCGTGACTCACTTAAAATTGCCGTATCGAATTTCGTGTATTAAGCCACTTGTCACAACTATCGGAAAGGCAGCAAAACCTGTCACAATAATACAGTTCCGATGTAAAAGTGGCAAATGGTGGCGAATCGACGTTATCGATGGTAAAATAAATGGAGCAGCGGCGCGTTGCTTATACGCTAGTAGTTAAAGTGCAAAACCTCGTACACCGATATTCCATAATTTCACGGAAAAAGTGAGGTGCGGAAACTTTCGTTGTATGATTTCCCAACGGTCGCCTTTTAAATAGGTATCGAAAACGGTGGATGCGTTTATTTTTTAATACCTCCGGGATTTTTCTTATTCATCCTACGTAGTGAAGTGGTTACGATAAAATTTTCAAGTACGATGGCTTTTGAAGAGCAACCAGATTTGCGAGAAATAAACGTGCTATTCTTGTAAACAGAATAATCTTTAATTCAACTACACTCTCTTTATTTCAATATAACCTTAATAATAAACTGTTGAATGCAAAGTGATTAATTTTAAATCTCTCTCTTTTTCACTTTTCGTCGTCGAATAATTAATGGTTTCATAATAATCTTGTTTTTAATATCTGCAAAATGGTTAAAAAATAATGTTTTTTTAATATCAGAATTAATACACACAAAAAATATCGAAAAAAAAGCTATTAGAACTTATCGAATAAATAATTTTCTTATATTAAATATAAAGGTTTTCGTATCAAGATATTTTTTCTCTCAGTAAATATTGTAACTATTAATTCACGCACAAATAGCAATAACGTCCCAGAAAAATATGTTATAGCTTAAAAAAGATAACGTGTGATATAAATTCAACCTGGGACTGAGTGATTATCCCATTTTTTACGTAAACGATCACCTGAGGTATTTTTACGTTCCAATTAAAACACTATTAACAATATACTATTGATCGTTTACCAATTTATTGACATTTGAGAACATTATGCATATAGATTTACGCACAATTTTCTGAAAAATGTAACCAAACATTAAACAGAATAAGCACGTTATATAAAAAAAAAATTTTTTTTATTGTACAATATAAATGTTTTTTTAATTGTTTTTTGAATTTTGGAATTACATATTTAAAGATTCCTAAAGAATAATTTCACAATAATTTACATTTTCCTACTGAGATGTGGAAACAGTCCGAGAATAGACAAAACTATTCCAAAATTAAAATAGTAATTATAAAAATTAAAATACACGGAGATAATTGCAAAATAAAGTATTTTTTAGAAGCTAAAAATAAATCAGCTCGTAATTTTAATAAAAACGGACATTTTAAGCGTGCAAATAATTTCGACGACAAGGAGTACGCTTACGGTCGATAATTTCATCACCGGTTGACTTCGCTTGACTACGATACGGTAATTAGGGAACGCAACACGGGCTGTTCCCTGTATTACTTGGCGGCCGTGTATTCAGGTCGAGATGCACGGACCTCTGAATGCACCACCGACAGACGACAGCCGGCAGATCGAAGATGCATCGCCAGAGTCATCCGATGCGCGGCCCCGTTGTAATGCGCTTACCGTATCACAACGGCGAGCAATTAGCCGACTAATTGCAAGGAGGAAACGTTCCACTGTCTCTAATGTCCCATGCCCCGTGGAGTTCAATAGGCCTTTGTGTTGTTTCTACGGAGCAAACTTTGTTACCGGCCGTTTGATCGTCAAGCCGGGAAGATGCGGCAAGCACCGACGTTGCTTTTCGTATTATTGTTCAATTTTCACTGTCAACAACGAGCCTCTCCGTCCCGTTGCATTGAAATTTAACGAGCGATATTGTACGCTCAATAATCACGTAATTTTTAATTAAAAACAAAGGCAACGACGTATACAGTATTTACAAAATTATGACAGATTACCTGACAATTTTTCTTTAAAGGAAATGTTAAGGCATGTATCGTCACTTTTTAGTTTTAATGTATAAAGTATCTGTCGATAAATTACGAACAGAAATTCGGAGAAATTATTACCGTACATTTAAATATAGTACATAAATATAATGAGATTTAAATAGCATACAAGCAACTTAATCCATAAGTATAATAGCATTTCATTTTTAGTATTTCACTTTGTTTGAACTCAAAAATTAAAATCAATAAAGCACAAGTAGCACTTTATAGTTTAAAGTAAAAGCAACAATTTAACAAATTAATATATCATAATTCTATTGTAAAACTCATAGGTATAGATTTGTGCTCCATGTACATATTACCTTGATAAGACTCATTATTATCAGTGATAATAAAGGATGCAGATTAAAGTTTCTGAACATTAAACATGCATTAGTCTATCTACAATATCTACACTAAATACATTTAGTCATGTACGGCACACATACATACATTAATCATACATGGTAAATATACATATTAGCATAGTCATCAATTATAGTTTACGATTATTACAATTATTACAATAAGTATTATTAATTTTTTCGATTCTTTTTTACTTTCCGGAAACAGCAAAATTGCGATTTTAATAAATTATGAAATAACGTACAAAAATAAATTACAACATTTATCATTTAAATTTTTTTAAAATCGCACGAATTAACACACATTTATATAATTACGTACATTAATTAAATAAAAATTTGAAAAAATTGTAATAATAATAAATTAATTTAAAAAAAAAGACAAAATATGCATAATATAATATTTCAATCAAATCAACGGTAAATATTATTCTTTAGATAAATGTTGTGTTAGATTTGTTGCAAGGGGATAACTCATTTATGGAAAATGTAAAAGATAAAATATTCGGGGGGTTATTTTTATAAAGTTATTACTCTGGCCCGACAACACTCGAGTGTCCAACCTCGGTGTTTACTTTTTCGAGGTATAGGACGCCGTTACAGAAGAGCGTATACAAAGTCATTGCGGTATCATTCGTGCGCTGAATAAACAGATAGCGGCACGAGCTCTGTGTATTGTCATATTGTTTTCTGATGAGATGTAATCGCGACAAATATCGGAAAATATCAAATGCGATTCACACGAATAATTAAAGATTTACTGCGAATAATTATTTCCCGTGATTAACGATTATTCGTATACGGAGGCAATAAATTTTTATCGAAGTGGATATTTCAGCATCAGCATGCGTTTAATAAGTACACGAGATCATTAATGCCTTAACATATAAATTTATGTAGGTGTTAATCAGGGTATACATGTGAAATGCAAGTCTGCTTCGATGTGCATTCATACGTAATTTTATGTTGAGACATTAATAAACTTTGTGTACATAGTTGTAATTAAACTAATATTTTAATATTTATCAATCGTGTAAATTCGACATTCATACACGATAATTTGTAAGCTTTCGTCCGTTTGAGATTCGTCAGTCGAACTGTAATATTCCTAATTTATGAAATATTGCCAGTCACGAGCAAATCGAAATTTCATGTAATCCCTTCGTTCATGTTGTTCTAAAATTATTCACCACATAACAAAGTGAGCATTGTATAATACGTTATACTATGAAAGCCATCTCGTGGTTATTATACGTATTATGGTTATTAGTTTGTGCGTAATTGTAATTATATAATTTTGTGAATGAGTATCGTAAATGAAATAAAAGAATCTACGAGAAGAAAAAGATCTTGGCGACATTGAATGACAACATAAATGAGGGGAGAGAGTTATTGTTTATCTATTATATTTGTTACATGGACTTTTATTATATAGATATTAAATTTGATAAAAATTAAAAGGATTCCGTGAATATGATACAATTTTTTTATTAAATATCTAATTGAAAGATAAATAAAAAATTTGACGCGAGAAATAATTATTTTATAAAATTTTAGTTATTTTTATTATTAATTTTAATTACTTTACATTGTTGTATTTTTTATGTACTTATTTATATTTTATCAACGTTTGTGAATTACAAATCATGTTTTCGTTGTAAGTTGTAACATATCGATAAATCTTAATTATTTTTCATTTTAATCCTGAAATAACATATTTATGAAGATTATATTAGATATACATATAAAATGTTTAAATCATGAACAGAAGACTTAAAAATGACTTTTTTTCTTACTATTTATTATATAAAAAGTTAAAATTTACAATAATGAAGAAAAACAATAATATTTCGTACTTATTCTTGTAAACTGAGATCTGAATTTATTATTTATAACTTTTACTAAAACAAAATTTTTTTACGTTTAAAAAAGAATATAAATTTAAACTGAAAAATATAACCGCGGAAAAATGTCATAGATTTATAGATCCATTATCTTTTAATATGAATATATTACGAGTACAGTGAGATACAATTTCTGATTGAAAATGAACAAACCAGAAAATTTTGATAATTCGATCAAAATTCTGGTTATCTCAACTAGAATTATAATAAATTGAATCATAGAAAATTATAATTTTGTTCATTTTCAACTAAAATTCCAATTAATGTAACCAGACTTTCCAGAAAGAGATTAGCGAAAATATTCAATTTTACGTACAACATTTAACCTTTTATCGATTTATCTATAACTAAACTCATAATTGAAAATATTTTGCTGCTAATTTTTATTTGGAGAAAAGCAATAAGCAATGACAAAAGAATATTTAAAAAAGAAAAATTATATTATAAAAAGTCTGTAAAGATATTCAGCTTTTTGCCAACTCTGTGTGTATGTGTTGTGTGCATTTTATATATTAACATTTAAAAGAAACTCAATTAAGAATATCATGAAGATATGACATGTTAATTTCAGCATTGAATACACATTTTAAACTTTCAAGCATTACACGATAAGTATTAATGAATAAAATACTGAAAAAAATAAGAGACATGAGAAGAAATCTGAAGTAAGATTATGACAAGTAAAATATTGACATTTTTAATACATAAACTCACATTTAATTTTTCTTCGTGAGAATATATCTTCTGGATGAAAATTAGAAAAAGATACTTATATAGTTTTTACATAAATTTATGTGAATTAAAAAACAAATACTATATCTGCAACATATATACAGTATAATTGAATGGACTTTAATAACGGAAAACTTATGTTGATCATCTTTCATTGATAATTTATTTGTGATGCATGAAACAAAACATTTATTTATTTTATGGTATTAAATGCATTAAATACTTTTTAAAAACGACAAATCGATGTTTGTTGTTTATTTTTTCAAGCATTTCTTTTCGTTAACCATTCCATCAAGAGTACTCTAAAATATTTTAAAGAATAGTTTCACGCATTACTAAAACAAGAGAATTAGAGAACTTCAAGTGACTTTCATAAACTTTTGTAACCTATCCATTTGATTAAATCATATTAATAATGGAAGTTTGAAATTAAGAGTTTAATGTTTCACAAATTAAAATTGCAAATTAATTCCGTAAAATCGCGAATCAATGATTCAGATGGATTAGTTAATATACATATAGGATCCGTTATAAATTGATTATATTTGCAATCATGACGTCGGTACACTAAATAGAAATTAGATAGTTTGAATATAGTCAGGGTAATACATAGATAGAGAAACAAAAATATATAATTCGTTAAAATGAAAAAAGTAATACAGAACTTTACATGACATATTTGTATTAAATTTATTTTAAATTAATTTATGTAGGTAAAAATATAATGTAAACAAATTAAATTATAATTTTTATAAAACTAAATACAGTGAGAAATGAAGTAAAAAGTACTATATTTTGTTATAAATATTAATTATTTTATTGATTTGTTAAAATCATTTAATCATCGTAGCATAATATAATATTAAATATGCAATATATTAAAACTATTTAATATCAATATTAAAATTATTTGATATCAATAATGTAAAAATACATATATAAAATTTTGTTTGTACCCTTAAAAAACCTGTTAACAAGTTTTGAATCTAACAATTCAAATTAACTTTTAATAAATATTAAATATAAAAGTGAATTAGTATGTGTAAATAGTTTTCCATGACTTTATTTTTGATTTATTTCAATTAAGGAATTAATTCGTAGCGACGCGTTTTATAGAAAACGTTCGGGATCGTTAGTCAATGCCGTGAATTTGTACATTGGCGTGATAAACGTGCACAAGCGTATACATATCCACCAAAAGGCATATACACGCTGCCTGATGGGTACGCGTGTGCGTGAAACACTGGCGCACGTGAGTGGAGTTTTGGCGGACTCGGTTAAAGCAGACTCGCCAGCTAATGGACGTCCGGTATTTCGCGGTGAATTAAGCTTCGTACGGGCCGAAAGGTCGACGTGGTGTATATACTATGCCGCGGCATCGGTTGCGGAGAGTCGAATTTCCCGTATCCCAGGTATATACCGATTACTTAAATCCACGGGAACGGCGTATGTCGCTCACAGACCGCATCATGAAAATGAAGAGTCATTGACGGTCAGTCGGTCAGAACAGAATCGTAAACACCACGGAATTAGTGACTACGAGATTAACGATCAGCACAATTTCAGCGAATATCTCTCTAAATCCTTTAACGTAAATTTCTCTTCCTTCTCCCCCCCCCCAAAAAAAGATTTAAAATTTTATCGTGCGACAAAATGAAATGCACAAACGGAAAGTTATGTTTACTCTTATTTCTGAAGTACGGAATAGATTCGACGATATAAATTTTTTTGCCCCTTTATTATACTCATCTATACAAATCGTAACGAAGAGAGTTTTATACTATATCATCGACATTCAATCACGCTTTTTATGAGCATGGCGTTTTCTCGCGATTGCACGGAATTAAATTATTACTGTGATTTCACGGAACTCGGGTAAAAATCAACGGTAAAATCCGTTCGTTATAAGCTACCGCGGGAGTTAATAAAATGTTAAGCTACAAAAATGAATTAAATGGATGGAATCTACAGAATGTATCGACTATTGGATGTGTATAAGACATAGTGTAAATTAGGAATGTTATCGATAATTTCATCAAGAATTTCTCGCAACGTTTTGGAAATACTTGTGCGATGCGACACGACGCGGTGCATTTAACATAGATTTGATCACAAAATTATGGACAATGTTATCTCGGATGGTAGGTGTTAATGAAATTTACGGATCATAGCTTTTCTGGCCCCAGGAGGCAACCAGATGCCAGACAGCTTTTGTCAGACTCGACGTAGCACATGATAGTCAGTTGTTAACACTCCGTGATACATGAAGCTTCACCTCTGCGTTGATTATATTACTGTATTTTGTTATCCTCAACAGAGAGAGTTACATTTTGTAATTATTTCTAATCATTGTCGCGGACAGTGATAAATCATAAAAATAATAAAATTAATTAATTGAAGATACGATATTAAAGAAATTGTAAATTATTGTATAATAATATGTATTTAGACGATACTTGACGTTTTTCCTACCTTATTAAAACAATTCATGATAATACATTAAATTACATGAAACAAAACAGAAAAAGTTTTTCTCTACATTTATCGACACTTCTGTAGCTATAACGAAGGTACTTGGCAGTTTATGAAATCGTGCAAACTTTGCCCGAGACATCGTTAATGTTGCATCGTGCAGTATTTTCCGCGCGTGTTTTCCCCTCGATTTAAGGACAATTCTTTACCCGCGTCCGAGCCCCGTGAGCAGCTTAACCTTTTTACGAGACGTAAACAGCGTTACAAGAAATAAAATATGTTTACCGGCTTTATTAAAACAATGCAACCGACGGGCACACAAACGCAGGCAACGTCGTGCGGCCACTCGGCTGCCTTCACCTGGCGAGAGGCCGTGGTTGTAAATTCGCGGATGCAACGGTGAGAACCCATATTCTTAAGTAATTCATGACCCGGCGCGCTGTTTACGCGAATGCTTTTATTTCTCACTCTCGACGCATTCTCTCGTATACTCGTTGTTGGGCCTCGTTTGCGGTTTTTTCTTCTCTCACAATGTCCAGGCCCGCGTGAAGAGACGAATAAGAGGAAAAAAATATCTGAATTCGTGAGAGTTACTGTAATTTGTAGTCAAAATAAATTTGAGAAGAAATAAATTTGTGTATTCACTCTTTACTTCACATTTTAAAATTTGGATAACTAAATCGCTTCCTGCCCTCTTCTCTGGTGTTTCTTTATTGGATTATTTTAAAATAAAAAATATTTTTAAAAAAATGTCACTTTGAGATTTACAATATGAAATTTTACATATATTGTTAAACATCGTACCAAAATTTCTATGTATAAGTCTTATGTGCACAAGTCTTTTCATTCTCTATCAATAAAAAATCACGACAGATTGAATCCATTGTTAACACGAAGCGTACAAAAAGACTGTTTTAAATTTTTTAACTAATGTTTTAATAATAACTTTTACAATTTTATCTTAAAAACAAACTTTTAATTCAGTATTTTCAACGTAAAGAGAGAACAAGCTGTTTTCCTCTCTGATAGATTTATTTTTCATAGTTTTTCGTTAGAAAAAAATCTATCGTTCAATCGTCAGAAGTGTTGAGATAGAATGAGATAGAAGCAAAAGTCGAGAACCTCGTTATATTGTTATGAGAACATCGTTGGCGAACAAATCGTCTCTATTCTTCGATGAATAAAGATCGTAATACAGAATAATACGGCTTTCGCGTATAGTCTGATATCGATTGTACGATAGAAAGATCGCGAGTTTATAAGAAAAGGAGTCATAAGAATTTGTATAAAAATCGAGTAGTTTACGTTTCTGCGAAGTTGAGTAAAAAACGTGACGTTTCAATCCCCCATAATGAAAAAATGACGTTAAAGGCGACCAGTCTTCTTCGGTTACGCTTCAAAAATCTTCTTTTCATTTAATGTTGTATTGAAGAGGGAACATGTAGAATGTGTGTAAAATGTATAGATCTCAAAGTTACACAATTTTAAAGAAATATTTACTTTAAAAATGGTCCAATAAATAATATATATTCTTAATAGTCTCACATTCGGCGGTATTTAAATATAACTTGTAAGTAAAAAATGCTTTTATTAATAAAATTTATATAACACAGATGATTTTCTATCAGTTACTTACTGTATTTGTGGTTTACATTTTGCTATACAAGTCTCCCTCGCGATAGATATTGGAAATGGATAACAGATAACCGTGATTCGAGTCTGTCGAGTTGATACGTGTATCGATAAAGGAGGGGGAGTGAAACGTTGCCGAATAATGCGAAAGAGGAAATCTCGGAAACGCCGATAATATCCTCAAATCGTCTCCATATATCTCCACTTTGGCGCTATTATCGAAATCATTCCTAGATATTTTTTCCGCGAAATCTGCTGAGTAGCTCGTGGGAACCTTTCGATCGTGAGAAATTGGAACCAAGACGTTGCTATCAGAGCCCCGAGCAAGAGGGAAAAATAAAGGACAAAAAGGAAGCTCCAGACAAGCATGGCAAAGCGCGGAATCTCTCCATCAAAAGCTCAACAAAAGCTTGCTCGAAGCCTGGGCACGATAGAAGACTGGCGTGAAGGAAAGAGGAAGCAGGAATATACCGGAGAACGCCAGCTAATGTCTGAGACGCGTCAGCATATGAGAGGGGATAGGGAATAGAGAAGGGAATTCAATAGTAAATGCAAAAAATCTAAGGACAGACAGACTGATAAAATACAATACATAAAAGACGAGAGATCGAATGCAGTCGCCATTAATTCTACCATTAAAATAGGAAATTTCAAGATAAGCTCAGAATAGAAATAATATTTTGACTTTTGCTTCGTAAAAAATGTAGTATATTTAATGATGTAAAATTTCCATTATTATTTATTAATTCACAGTAGATAATGTGAAATTTTTAACCTTCGTCTGCAATCTGGATCTTTGAACTTTGGTAAAGATTTTTATATTATATTATTCCAGACTGTTGTGTTGTATAACAATCTAAAAAAAAATTTTTTTTTTATTTTTGTGAAAGCTTTAACGAGTTTTTACTGTCATAGAAGTTAGATTACGTTTTACATATTTTTTACAGATTTAAATTTATCTATCAAACTTTACAATCAAAAAAAATCATTTGTGTATTTAAAATCCAACAGTGCTGGCGGATGAAGGATTAAAAACAATGGCAAATAATCGCTCAGGTTGATAAAATTACCGGAAATGTGAATCGGATGATATGAAAGTCAAGAAAACATGAAAATAGTGAAAGACGATTACTAAATAAATATTTTCGAATTAGGAGGTCGATCTTATCGAATGCGGTTCATTAAGTCGATAAATTAATATAGCCTTAATAAAGCTCGTTGGTAGCTTCGCGCAATCGGTCATAAAGTGATCTTGCGGCTCTAGGCTTTCGATAGAACTTGCAACGAATGCGGTGCAGAAGCTGCGAGCTTGGGAAAATAGTTCGGAAGCTCTTTAATGACCCCCTTCATTTTCGGTCCGGCGCGATCAATCGGAAAACTATTAGCGAGTCCAGGTTCAGTAGAGGAAGGAAGTAAATATCCTTGGCTTTCGCTGAGGTTCGCTTATTGACGATCTCCTCTGTCAGGGCGATTCCGTGTATACGAATCATTTTTCATAAGAGAAACGAGAGATTATATTCGTGCAAGCATAGGAGGGAGGATAGAACGATCCATACATGCATTTTTTGAATTTATACTTTCAAGAATGAATCGATATATTAAAATTGATCAGCTTAATTTCTGACACGCAAAAAAAGGTCTTACATTAATCATTAAGCTTTTTCCAACAAACATGTACATCGCGTCGAGATTTAAAACTCATTTATATAACCCTCAACTGCAGCTATATAAAAACTACACCTAAATTCTAAAATATTTTGTTCGAAGAATGTAAGTGAACCTCTACCTTACGGTGATTTATAGAAGAAAATTCGAATTTTGTTTTACCCTACAATTTAGAACCTTACACTGTTAAATATCAAAGTAGTAATGGTAATCCAATCCCTTGAGTTAAATAACATTTTGTTATTTAACTTTCATATATGTCAAAATGTAAATTGATCCATTTCTGTGGTTAGTTTCAAAGCAAGCAACGTCATGTTGACTTGGTAAATAATAAACTGAATTTAGGTCAAATTTAATACATTTTCTTGAGTTAAATTGTTTTACAAACTCCATTATTTTAATTAAATTAACGACATATTGAATAAGAACAGTGACTCAGAAATGATTAAATAGTACATATTGTAACAGTGGGGGATAGTTGTTTATAGCGCGGGTTTATAGCGAGCTATAAACAAATATGCCCCCACTCGCTACACATAGAATTTTTCATTACAAGTGCTCGTCGTAATGTGCCTATACCGAAACGTTTTTGTGCAGAAGAGCGGAGTTAGAGAAATAACTCAACGGCTTGAGGTATTGGCTATTTCCCGCATGCAAAAGCGTTGAGGTATTGGGCACATTACGTGCACGCGTAATGAAAAATAACTTTTAAATTGGGTTTCGATAATTTGACACTATAAGTTTAACAACGTATAATATTAATCGTAAAGATCGTATAACTGTTTACAATTTTTACTTTAGATCTAAATGACTCATAGTTGTAGTCGAAAATTAAACTTGGACCGCATACATGGTCTCCGTCTTTCATGTCACGATGGGTGCAGCCTGAAATGGACCGTAACCTTCGTCGTGAAGAAAATCGAATAGCGAAAAATCGCTTCTGCTTAAGAAGACGCGAGAACAAAAATGTTCGAACGACAAGCGAGAAGACGAAGGCCTGAGGCCAGCATATTTTTCAGGAGAATGAAAAAACATTGCGCTTTCTCTCCGGAAAGCGATAGGTGGATCAGCGTAGGGAACCTGAGCTCTCCGGCACCTTGCCCTTTTTATTATTCATGAAAATCGCGTTGCTGTTGCTTTCTCACGCGGTTTATACCGCGTCCAATGTATAAAGAAAGAGGAGTGGGCTCCCTTGTCCGGCCATATCAGAGAGACGCTTTCAAGAAGCGTCACGTGTACTCGACGCCGTTGCAGTGCATTAAACGATCACAACGTTCTTTTGTGGAAAATCACGGTTATAAAAATGGCATCGATATGATTCATATGATCATGAACTTCCACGACAAGATTTTCTGACATTAATTATAATATCAATATACACAAATGTGCAAAAAAGTGCCCAGAGTTGGAAAGTAACTCGTTACTTGTAATGAAATTACAGTTAGTCACTTTTTTCAGTAACTGTAACTTTGTTCGTTTCTTCCATTTATACTTTTCAGTCTGTAAACACATCTTAATATTATATATTACTCGCATAATTTTACTTTCAAGTGTATAATTTATTTTAAATAATATAGCGCAAATCGAATATTCAGTATAAGTAAAATATTTTAGTAGAAATAAAATTCTTGTATTTAAAATACTGTAATGTAAAAAAATCTTTTTAAATAGTAAAACGTAACTAAACAGTAAACTCGTTACTTTTTAAGTAATTATTAACTGTAACATAATACTTTCCAGAATCGGTAACTCGTAACAATCATTAACTACTTTTAAAGAAAAATCTTTAACCGTAAGTGGTAACTTTTACAAAGTAACTACTTTTACTTATCAAATCCTGATTAATAGAATTACAGATTTTTCAATATAACTCAAGGTAAAATATATTATTAAAAAAACGATAATAATTTTAGATGTTGTTTTTCTCTCGACAATAAAATTCCCTTATCGTATCGTTTTCTTCTTTTTCGACGAAATTCAATCCGTGCCAATGTCCGAGGGAATTCGCCGAAAAACAGATAAAGTCATCCGTTATAACTCAATGATGCGACAAAGGGTTGGGGGAACACAAACGTGTGGTGCCTGCTGCTCGAGTCTGTCGTTCAGGGATTCGTATTCCCGAAGGTTGGCAATTTTGCTATCCCACGATTCGATACAATTTCGACTATTTCGTGAAGACGCGTATCCTTAACGAGCCGGTAAAAGAACTCGGGGGTGAAAATCCTGGAAAGAGAGAATAAAGGAAAACGTGTAGGGGGAGAAAGAAGAGAAAAACGAGGAAGAAAAAGAGAAACGACGGATGTATAAACTGTTTGCTTGTGGGCAACACCGATCGTGACGAATAGGAATAAAGGAAGATAGGATGTAGGCTACTACATATAAGAGGAAGTAGCATCTAGTCGTGTGCTTGTGATGGTGCTTGTCGGTTACGAGGGGGAAATAACTGCTTATTTGTACATCCTACGTGCGGCATTCGCGTTCTTCCTATACAAATCTCGTGACCTTTTCCTATCGTCTTTTTCGTCCTCTCTGATCTTCGAGAGTCCATCTAGAAGACTCTTCTCTTTTTCATCGTTCGCGCGCTTCAGAGTTCGGGAGTATCTCTCCCTCGGCCGTATCGGGTTTTGCTCGAACTGACATATTTTTTGAGAGCTTTCGTGCGGATCGCAAAAAACGGTGATAGTGGGGCATCGAGAAGCGAAGAACGGGAGAAAAAAGTGGAAGATAAAAAAGTGGTCGGAGGATCGTGAAAAGAGCGGTGCGAGCCCTCGATGGCGGACGCGGACTACAGTTGGTCGAATTATTTGTTCTTTCGGTAAGAACGATAACAACAGCGATATGAGGGAAAAGAGTGAGTGGTTAATTTTTCAACGAAACTGCCGTTTTCTTTCTCTTTTTTTTCTTTTCCGTTCGTTCCCCCTGCCGGCCGTGTCCCTCGAACGAATAATTCCGCGGTACGAGTTGGGAATTTATAATTATACCGGCGCTGTAATTGGATTCCCTTCTTTTTTTTCTCTCCTCCTCCCTCCTCTCTCCCTACACTCTCGCCCTCCTTTTTCGGAAAACATCGTCCAGTTTCGCGTTTCTCTTTATATTGGAAAGCCGATTAATAAGAGCCCCGGCTCGACCAACGGAAAAGTTCCCAATTATTCATCACGATCGTCTGAGCGAACACGGCCGATGTCCGGCGAAAGGTAAAAGCGAATCGGCCTCTCTCGATATTGCTTTAACAGGCGTAACGATCGTTACGCCGCGGCAGCGTGCGAAATGGCCGATCCTTTTAAAGTGATTGGCGGAACCGGTGGCGATGGTGGCGGTCGCGCGGGCGCCGCCGACCGTGCTCTTTTAATTCGCTTTTTGCAGTCCCTTTCGCCGCCCCGCTCATACCTGGAGATTACCACTTAATGCCGCCGCTTGGCCGACAGTTCCGTAAAACAGCCCGCTGCTGTTCGCTCTCTCTTCGCGGTCAGACGTCGAGATTGGAAAACGTTAGCGCACGAAGCGGATTTAACAGAATTTCCAAATTTATTACGGCCGCCGGGGGTATAATGGATTCAAAGAGTCGCCCACAAACGAGTTATAACTCTCTCGACCTCGTAAAAATCTATCGCAACACGCCGCAGGTGGAATTATCACGGGTAGGACCTTTTACTTCTCTATCTTTTCCTTTCTATTTTCAATTCTCCTTCGTCCTCTTCACACTCAAATTGTTTAATCAAATGTTTGGTGACCGTTAATGCGACGTTTCCCTCGAATACCATATGGAATATTGGAATTGTTTTATTTCGTCGTGTTGGTACCGAGATTGAATAATTGTCATATGAATTTTTTGCAAAAAAATAGAAAAAAAATATTAATTGTTTAACGTTTTCTCAAAGGTCGCATTGTCGTTGCTAGCGTGGACGATGCAAATGTTGCGTCCGGCCTGTTCAGCACGATTTTTTCCACTTGTTTCCAACCTGCGGGCCGATCGTACCTGGAGATTACTACTTAATACCTTCGGCCGAGTAGCGGTGCAGTGGAACAGCCCCATACGGGTCAGACGCGAGGCAGTGGTTGGAAACCGTTAGCGCGCGGGTTACCAGTTTAATGGACTTTAATATCGATCGCGGTTCGATGTTGAAATTGTGCCACGAACGAATTTTAGATTGCGCGCCCTGGAGTGAGTGAGTGAGTGAGAGAGAGGAGGGACGGAGAGAGTAGAGACACGACTATTATATAACCCCGGGTATTATATTGGCTCCAATAGCGACCGTCCATAAACGGTGTTTACTACCCGGCGTAACAGATAACGTCGTGTTTTAAGGTTGAACTTTTTAAACGCTGAATGAACGTTTGCGGATTAGTACTAGGACAACTGAAAAGTAATTCGTTTGATAAATCAAACTCGCTGCATTTTTATCGGTCGTGTGTCTCAAACAAAAACTAGTGAGTAGCAAATAACACAGTACAGTGATACCCATAATACAATTATTATTAAATCTATTTAGCTCGATTTAGACCGTTTACTTATTTAATTTGCATTGCAAAAAACGAGCAAATTTTATTAACAATTATTATTGTTTCATTTTAGTATCATTATTATTACTTCGATAACATTGGTTGACGATGATTTTATTGAATGGATAATTTTGGCTGATTGTTGTCTTTTTTATGCTAATTCTAAAAATAAGGTAAATTTTTATTCTACAAACTTCAATTTTTTGTAATCTCTTTTTTAAAACTTATACATTTTGTTGACAACAGTTCGTTTTATAGAGTTTTTATTTTCATTAAAGTTATTTTTTGGTCCATAATTCTGGTAATACTTTCCGCAAAAAGTTCTTTGCATGTTTCAATACTAGTAGCATCAAATCGACAATCCAACTTAATTTGGGGAATTAGTTCAGTTTGATTGTGTGAAGTCTGAATAAAGGTATAATCAGTACGCAGTCAGAAATAAATTCACATAAAAATACATACAGATGTATTATTTCAACATTTTATCGTAATTAGCGTAATTCTTTTAATGGTTGATTTATTCATATAAGCGATCTGATTCTAATCTTAATTTAATTTATTTTTGGAAATCTTTTGTAGTAAGTAGAAAATCTCTCTCTCTCTCTCTCTCTCTCTCTCTCTCTCTCTCTTTCTCTCTCTCATATTAAGCTATACTTTATGTTTTTGATTTACATATATATCTAAACAGAAACAATAAATAGAGGAATTTCTAAAATGTATGTTACTCCTGCTTTTTTCATAAAAACAAATTTAAAATAAGCATAAAAAATATTATAGAACCTGTGTCAGATATCACATCAGATCAATTTAATATAAGAAATATTAAATTTGGTTGATTAATGAATTATTAAAAAATTTTGCCCACCTTTTATAAATTTGGCATCATATTTGAAAATATGAAAAAAGAAGCGCAAAAATGATACAAATATTCGATTAGATCAATTTAATTTAAAGAAAAATAAAAGTTTATCGATCAATAAAATTAATATAAAATGTATGAAAGATATAATACTCCTTTACTATTTTTCTATGCTAATATGATGTGAATACAGTTTACTCTGATGTTAAATAAACTACATTAAATTATTCACTACAAAGATTAAGAAAGATATAGATGCAAATGAATGAAACAAAGGTTAGTTATAACGGTAATGAAGGATGCTTATTAAAATTGTTTACTTCAAATTGAATTCGAGATGTTCATTTACGCGGTAAACACAAGCTCGCCACGACTGTGTACGCCACGCTGTATGAGTTTCCATTGGCACATCGTGATGGTGATTCCAGTAAATACCTTCTTTTAATGAAAAGCACGATCCATATCGAATTCACCGTGTCCGATTCAAATTGTATTTACACACGAATTATTGGCAATTCTACTGTTACAACACGAGCGAATGCATGTTGTCTCGCTTTTTATAAGCGAGAAATTAGGCCAAAGAGAAATGTACGAACCGTGATAAAACCATTATCTAGTAGCCTAAAAAATACGATACACACACAGACTTTTTATGTGATGTGAAAACTACATTGTCGATTCTATCTATGAACGAATGCTATTATGAGTTATGATTTTCATAAAAAGTTGAGATAAAAATGATCTAAAAATATTAATTTCTTGAGCGATCTGTTAAGTTTTATGTTCGGTTCGCAATAGCATTCCCGGCGATAACTCCCTGTGGATGGGAAAACGTGCAGCTGAAACGACGTAAATTCGCCGAGCATCCGGGAAACAGTCGCGGCTGACTACTCCACCACGAATCGGCAATTTTGCGGGCCACGTTCTGCCTGTTCTGCGTGTTTGCGTCATTAGTCTAAAAGCGTCGCCGGAATCCGGGACTTACCGCGCGCCGCGCCGACGTAGTAAGACATTACGACCAGCCAGCCATCCAGCACCCCTATTCGGTATAATTTCTATCCCTTCTACCGATCTCAGTGCTTCACGGTACCCCTCATTCCTAGAAACGATTCACATCGCGAGGAGGGGTGCGCCCATCCCTTGCTATCTCGGTTTCACCACCACCATCATCATCGTCGTCGTCGTTGTCGTCTCTGTATCTCTCCCTTCTACCTACTTCTCTACTGTCTCCCGTCTCCTCTTGATAATTAATTTTACGTATCCAGTTTACAAGCGGACGAAGTGGCGCGTAATCAGATTTCGTACCCGAGATTGGTAGAGATTGCTCGCGCAAGTCTGTCGACGTCACCGGCTCTTCGCTTCGCTGAGGAATGACGCGCACGCCTCAACGACTTGCCGCAAAGGCACGGAGCACATCCGGAACGCGATGGTCTCAGAGAGGTGATAATATCCAGCGAAATAGGAAATATCTCGGTTTCGTGCGTCGTGAAAATCAGTACTTGCTCACGCTACGTTTTCCGTCCGTCCGTCCGTCCGTTTTGGCGTGTTTTCAGACCCAAGCTATTGGATGGAATATTACAAGTAACTAGACAAAATTTCATCAAATGCAGAATAAATTAGTATTACAACAAATTAACAAAGTTCTGTCGCCTGTAAAAACTAGACTACCGTAATCAAACTTAATACACAATTGAAAAGCATAGGAATAGGAATAGGAAACATATCAAATATACAGTTTCTGACAGGTTAAAATCTGTTATTCCCTGTTCGTAATGTACTTTTCAATTCAGTCCCAGGCTTCATAAACAAAACAAACGAATATGCTAAAGTACTCAGAAATTTAATAAACACATCTGAAAATAATTTGAAGCAGCAAAATAATTATTTAGAGTATGCTGATAATATTGCAAAAATTTTTCATATTTTAGCAATTAATTTGAGTGCCATATGTAATTATTTTTACCGATCCAACAAAATTATGTTCAGATTTATATTTAGTTAAATTTTTAGGTATTTCATTAAACTGTTCTTTTCATCGTATTCTATTATTAGTATGAAAATAATCACTGCTAGAAGTAATAAAAAATTTACGATGCACAAATATTTTTATGCCCCATTTATTTTAAAGTAAAAAATATTTCTTTTTACTTAAAAAACCATGCATGTTTCTATAAGAATATCAGCTTATTGTTGTAAAAATATACTCTACAATGTTTCCAATACTTCTATATTTCGATTAATTCTCTTTTAATTATTCTCAGTATTATTATTATCTTTTTAATTCTGGATTGACAAGCGGAAATTAAACTCCATCGATGAGTGATGAAAACTGTTATTAATAGAAAGTATCGTCAGAAAATACAGAAAATCAGATATTGCCGGTTTGCATAATCTCAGCTCGGTTTAAGATTATCCCCGCGTAAATTTTTTGAGTAGTAATTAAGAGTGACAGCTCTCACCGGAGGTATGTGCGAACCAGTAACCGCGGCTGATCCTGATAACAGTCGAAAGTTCTTAAGTGACAAAGTTTCGGGTACTTAGCGCAGAAATAACGTCCGTTTTCCTGGAGACTTCATCCACCTATCCTCGTGCTGCGTTTAATTACGAAATTTCGTAATCTTGACCCATTCGTCGTCGGATGTTCCTGGCGTGGATATCTTACCGAAAATAACAGCAATTCGTTACATCAGCGAAGAAGCAGATCCTCGGCGTCGTTAATGTTAAAATCATCGCCAGAGAGAGAGAGAGAGAGAGAGAGAGAGTCGGCGCACTCCCGGAATCATAAACGTCTTAATGAATTCCAAACATTTAGAACTCCGTCGCGCGCGTGTCGAATCGAGATTCTTATCTAGGGCTCACCGGAGGAACGTTATCTCCCTTCCTTATTTGCGTTTCATTTCCACCAATGCAGGCTTCTCTCTTTGTGCGGCGAAGGACCTGTTATTTGCAGCCGGAGTCTGCAAATGTTTTCTGTGCATGCGACCGCCATTCAAAGTGAAGAAAGCGTCGCGGGATCCTCGGCCGTCCAATCAATCGTCGACCACACTTTCCGGTGGCCGCGAGAACAATTCCCATCCGCGACTATCGTCCCGTCACGGTATCTCGATAAGTGGGTTGTGTCTCCGAAAGCGCGGAGAGTGGGATGGAGTGTAGTTACGCGGGAGGAGAGCGCTTTGTGAACGGTAACGCAGTTACCGTGCACTTTGCCGCGATAACTTCGTTCGGGTACTCGTCGCTTCTCACGGTCGCCTGGCATCCAATGGTTTCCTTTCCGTGGCCATTCCGCCGAAGATATTGCTCGGCCAAACTAGCCAATGTGTGCTGTCATCCAGGCAACTCGCACTGTCTTGCCTGTCGTTAAGCCATAACGCACACGCTTGGGCTATTTCTCGAATACTGTAACTGTTTCTGACTAACTTAACTCATCGCCTCGTAACCGAATATCACGTTGCGATACATGCAACACACAAAATCGCTCACTGTAACGAAATTCGAGAAACTTCATCATTTTTCTGATCTGCCTGTTTTAAAATTATTAACTGCAAATTTAAGTAAAAAGAGACTTCAATATATGTATGCGTATAATTACCTTTTTGTGTAAAAATATTATACACTGTTAGATATCAAAGGAGCAATGGTAAACTCTTTAGTTAAATATTTTGTTATTTTTAATTTCAATCTATGTTAAAATGTAAATCACTTTATTTCTGCAGTTAGTTTCGAAGTAAATGTCGTCCATATAAATGTATGTACTTAGTGAATAATGAACTAAAATTGGTGTGTGTATATGCATGAGAGTACATTCAATACATTTTCTTGAATTAAATTGTTAATCCTGTTATTTTAGTCAAATTAACGACATATTGGATAGTGGTGATATCTATAAAAGTGATCAAAAATAACTCAAATTGGATACAATTTGACATTATGAATTTACACATTTAAACGTATAGTGTCATTTTTAACTGAAAAACTAAATCATGTAAAATTGAAGTCACTTTTTATATATATATTTAGATTTGTGATGTCACATTCTACAGTTATGATTAAAACATTCTCATTGAATATCAGTGTCGTTAGCCTAATAATAATAATTAACCTAATTACGTATATTTTCAACGACGTGAATGTAGTATATGAATGTGTGCATAAATATATCATTGATAACTTCTATTGTCATTTAGGTCATATATATTGAATGATTATTCATTATTGTAAAATTAGTTCCCACACACACATACACACACACACACACACACACACTCATTAGCAATTATATGGATATGTCTAATACTGTCAAGTTTTACAAGCTATGAATATCCTTCTTCGAGGGTACCAGAGAATTCATGCATAAATTCTCCAGAGCACGGCTAATTCGTCAATTAGGAAGGATTATCCGCCGTTCATTGACAACGAATTCTCCTGCGATTTCCTCTCGACTGTCCCTGAATTACGTATTATCAACGTTTCTGCTAGGCGAATCAAGGTCGCAAACTCTCTCGCGTATCCCAGCAATGGCGATCCATCAAATCGTCGTAAACCGTAACAGGAAGCGCTGATTAACTGATAGCCGTCTGTTTCGGCTTCGGACACAACGCGTTTACCCGAGCAGAGGTACTCACGCACTCGCCTCATCCGATTTATCCATTATGCGCTTAAATCATCGCTAACGCCGGGCCGCTAACGCTATAGATCATATCGTTCGGTTTCCTGACTCCACGTCGGCATCCCTGTCAGCGGCAGCGGACGAGGCGTGGATATTGTCGAAGCACGATGATACCTCTCTCACTCGCTCTTTCTCTCTCTCTCTTTCTTCCTCCCTTACCTCTCTCGTTCACCCTTCATCTCGCTTCCTCCCAGTGAACGAGAGCGCGCGGGAGATCCGAGAGTGCCTCCCTTCGACATCACGCCGACACTGGTTGGCCGACAGGGTCTTCGGCTTCAGCAAGCAGTTCGGTCCGGTAGTTGCTTACATTACCATACGAATGGTCGATCGATCCAAGACCTCGTACCACCTAACCAGCCGCTGCCGTCGACGTACTCGCACGAGCGCGAGCGCACCGACACGTAGTTCGACGCAGCGGCACGTACATGCCACGGGCGTGCATACGTGACGATATACGTAGGCACTTTCGCACGTGTATGCATGTGCGTGAATATATATGTATAATACATATACAAAAGATGCACACACACACACACACAAAATGCGTATACCGGTTTAGGATAGAGAAGGTCTCCGGCGGATCGTGACGCAGTTTAGATGGATGCGAACTGTGGACGAGAGTTGTGGACATTCAAGACGTAGACACAACGTAATATAGAACCTGAGAGTTGGTTCAGTCATCGACGGCTATCGTACTTGTTGGGGAGTATTCCTCCGACACAGTTGTCCCGGAATGTACACCGATCGTTAATCACCGTTATTGTCCGCTAAACTCTTGTCCCGACCCTCGACTCTTCCCCGGAAGGGCTACATTCCGGGAGACCCGCGGGATATTATTCCATAGTCGAGATAGTGCCGATGATCCTACCGTGGATCTTGATCCGACCAACGGGCCAGATAACAATAGCAGCACGGGGTCTCGGAGGTGCGGCTTATCGTATCGCGAAGACGCTACACCGAGTAGGTGCTTTATCTCTTAGTAATATATCAATACTCCACTAAGTCTATAAGCGACATGTATACAGTTACGCGCCCAACTCTCAGGAAATCTCACAAATCGGTTCGCGAAATATTCGTATAAATGTAATTATCTTTGTTTTCGTTAAAGTGACGATCTAACTAGGAAATGTTAGTGAATGCAATAAATATTCGTGTAGACAAAATTTTTTTATAAAAATGTCTTATTCGTAGAAAATAAACAAACATTAATTAGCAATTTTTAGTACATTCTATCCTATACTATAAACAAAAGAGCTTTGCGTATTCCTGATATTAAAAGCCACATTTCTCGACTGTATAAATGCTGTTTGTGTGCGTTCAAACAATGCAATTTTAAGATAATATATTTTAATTGTGTTATACATCTTTTTAGGTAAACTCTAATTTTGAAAAATATACAGTTTAGTTTATTTTTTGTTAATAAACTGCTAATTAATATTTACTTTTTAAAAATAAAGTGTTTTTTTAAAGCTATCCTTTCTGTATAAGTACTTTTTGTATACACAGTATTTATTCGCGCCTTTTTTCGAAATTAAAGTAGAAAAATGCATATTTTTTTATTTATGATATTATAGTATAATAAATAAAACAAGAAAAAATCAAGTAACAAGGCAAAGCTTCCGGGTGCCCCTCTTCAATATTAATTAAATTTACATTTGTACAGGAAATAATACTTGATATGTATTTTTTATATCAGTAATCAAACATGTAAGACATGAAATCAGCTCTGGAAATTACGCTATCATAACTTCGTTCGGAAGTTATAGCCGGAAATCGAAAATTTGATCGTTTTTCGAAGATTGCCGATAAAAAAAAAACTACATCAAATATTTTTATACTCTCTACAATCATCAAATATCATTAAAATCGAGACATCTGAGAGCAAGTTTTCTTTTGTATAAAAGATGTGTCAAGTACAAAATTACATGTTAGAATAATATATATATATATATATATATATATATATATATTAAATAAATTTATCTCAGATATACGACTACGAATAAGGAAGAATGTTAAGTCGAGTCAAAAGAACGTTTAAAAGCTCGCTGTCAATTCGCTTACAGAAGCGATAGTAAGAGAAAACGCGTGTGCGTTGTACAAGAAATATCGCTGCAGTCATTCCTAAGATATTCTCGCGAAGCACAGGTTGAATCTTAAGGCACGCGCCATTACTTCGAACGAATCTTTTTGACGCAGCGAAAGTCCCGCATCAAGATTCCATTCAAAGAAGCGCCTCGCGTTTTATCCATCCATCAGCCCCTCGAGAACCGGCGGGTGGGTGAGTAGTGAGGAAGCGTCGGCGCAAGAAACTGTAGATTTCCGTATACGCCAACGAAACTGCTTCGGATTTCCGTCGATAGTCTTGCTCACAAATTTGCCTCAAAGGTCGCCCTTCCCTCCTCTTATGGCCTTCTCTTGCGGAAGAGAACTCAAGTATTGGCCGTTTGCGATATTATTCGCTCGTGTTTTGTACCGCACGGAAGAGGGACGCCGATCGATCGGTGAATGGCTCGTCTTGGGAGGTAAAAGGAGAACGGTAGGAGTAAAAAGAGAATACGAGTGTAGCCGAACCTTCTTTCTCTTTCATTTCTCTCTCATTCGAAGGAAACACAAGAGAGAGAGAGAGAGAGAGAGAGAGAGACTCGGTGAGCAAATATAAAGGGAAACCACTGTGCTGCCGGGGTGGAAAAGGATGATACGTATTCGAGGTCGGTCAATGGGCGACTGAAGAAAAGGATAGAGTCGATATTAGGGAAACCGAAACTCCGGTGAGAAGTCGACCTAAAATTCTCTGTCCACTCTTATACGTGAAACTTTGTTTAAAGACCAATAGTCCTGTGCTCTCGAAGCGTGAGAATAGAACGTCGGAAGCTTTCTCGTAAAATGAAACAGAAGGAACGCATTTCTTATGTCAAATTTCACTTCTGCGATGTTACTTTAAGATGTGCGTAGGTAATAGTTTATTCAGTATTGTTATTTTTTAAAAAAGAAATACATTTACCTCGACTACTGCTGCATCTTCGTACCTGGCGGATCTATTTTAAACTGATGCTCGCCGGATGTGTAAATAACACAAGGTATTTTATAGCTGCATATTGTTTAGAGAAAGAATAAATATACTGCGTTACTAGCACTTTGTAAATACATTTCCTTAAAAGAAAAGAATTTACAGATACAACCAGACAAGACCTGAATCTAATAAGTTTAGTCTGCAACGTGTAAGAATGAAATTCTGCAGTAAATCTGAAGGAGATCTAGTATCAATTTGCAATATATTGTCTTCTTTAAGTACTACAAAGATTCATTAGCAATGTATTCTCTGCTGGAATACAGATTAGAAGAGGCAAAGATTTTATCATCATACAATTAGTTAAACTTCAGTTAGGTATCAAGATGAATAACATATATTTGTAAAATATTACGTACAAGAATATACCCTACAATTCAAAACTTTTAGCAAGTGTTATTGACTTTAACAATTCTATTATTTATTTATAAAATATAAATTTATAACATTATGATATTTTTGATTACGGAAGTATCCAATAGAGTTGCAAATTATCGAAAAATAATTATATGATATATGTATATATAATAAATAAATTTCTCAAATAAACAAATATTATGTACACGGTTGCAAGAAATATTTATCTCTAATTTTGTCTTATAGATAAACATTTAGATATTATAACAAAAATAAAAGACTGAAAGTAATATATATTTTCTCGCAAATATTAAGCGTCAAATTAAATAGAGAACTCTTTGATTAAAACTCTTTGATTTAAAGGACTTATCGACAGAATGCAAAGAATTTGGTTTCCGTTATCGAAACTAAAGGAAAGCTTGAAGACGTAAAACAAATTTTGTAATACAAAGAATAAAATATGAATAGTTCGCATATAATACATTTTTTAATTTATTGTTACATATTTTCACTAAAATTAGAAAAATTAAGTTCTTTTTTCTAATTTTAATAAAACCGTGCAATAATAAATTAAAAAGAAATAATGTATGCGAACTGTATCCATATTTTATTCTTCATATTACGAAATTTCCATATAATGGAAAGTGTGCTGAAACTTCCGAATGGTAGCGTACATTAGAAATTAGTATTTCTCTCTGCTATTGAAAGCGTAAAAGCGCGAATGGTAAAACACACAAATTCGTGGAATCTTTATATCGAAGAGTTGGCTCTACCAATTCCGACGATTTTAAAGTCTCGTACACATTGAACGTGTTGTCTGAATAGACATCCCGTCAAAGGTACTCGACCTTATTGCCTCTCGTAGAATATGAGCTCCTCAGGGTTTTGAATCTTGTAACTCGCGGTAGAGCGCGATGATGCAGGAAGTGCATTAGGCAAGGTTCCATCTAAGAGATCCCACTTGAAGAGTTTGGTATATCCCGCCAGGACGCGGCGCCGACGTTTATGGTGCGGAGCAGGTGGAGGGATGGAGGATGGGGGTGCATAGTCTTCGCCTCGATACAACGCGCGTACGGCGCCATCGCGAGGGAGGGAGGGAGGGGGTGCCCGGGCGCTTTCGAGGGCGTGTCTGCGGGTTGCAGTGTGGGAAGATGTTGCCGCGTAAGGGATGTAAATGCACGGGATACCCCCTGGGCTTTGGAAGCGTATTCGCGATGCATTCGATGCGCGCGTTAAAGCGTCGTACAGCAGCGCGCGCGGGCGTTTTATTTGCGGATACTCGCCGCGTTTTCGCGCGAAACCACCGGCAAAAACGCCGGAAACTCGCCGCGGCCATTACGCTCATCTACTCGAATAGGTCTTTAAGCATGCGCGCTCGCCGCATTTTCAGCCCTCAAAATGGTATCACATGTGGCAAAGTATCTTTTTATGCACTCGAGGCGCGTCACTTAGCGGTAGCACGTTTTATCTGCCTTTTTCATTTTTATATATATTTATTTAGTTAACATATTAAACTTTTAGTTAGAAACGTGAAATAATTGAAAAGCTCATATGTAAATATGTTATAGAAATATTATACATTCGATGCAAAGTGCAATAAAAGTATTAAAAAAAGATGCGTTTGTTAAATAAAATATGTATATATATATATATATATATATATTTCGGAGATGTTTCAAAGGATTATCGTAAAATTTATACGCGGTTTTTCCAATTATTCCCATGCATGCAATTTTTATATTTCAAATAACTTTTTTATATCAATATTTCGTCACAAGTTATTAAACTAGAAATGTTAGGTATACTAATTACAAGCGAACTCAAACATTCATTTGTTCTGTACGAAAAAAGTTCAAAACTTTGTGTAAACAATCGCATTCACATTTTCTAATTATCAGGCGGCAGGTGTTATCCACGCTTTTCCTAAGGGAGGAAAAGAGAAGGGGAATCTTGAAGGCAGTTACATCCTGGGGGATTTCGGGCGAGTTAGTGGATAGCGGTACAATCTCCATTAGCGATTTCTCAGGACGTGCATAGTCATTTCCCGTAGGTGGTCCTCCCCTACGCTCGTTCGCGTACATACATTGGCCTTACCGGGTTGGAAGGTTGCCTCCTCATTGTGATCGTTATCCAAAGGATCCTCGATTACCTTGCCAGCAGATCGGACTCCGGCCAGAGTTAGGTGTTTCGCGGTCGTTAAGGTAATTTGGGCTGTGATATGTCCTGAAACGGTTCGCCGGATTTCACCCTTCCACTACCTAATGCGCAAAACGAGCCGGGCCCCTACTGCTTCCGGTCGACCGTCGAGCGATCGTCGTCTTCACCCAATTAGCTAATGCGTCAGGTAAAAATATATTTGAAGGGAAAACATAAGTGCATCCGGCAGTTTCCTTGACGGACGTGGCTTAATTACGTCGGAGCCTGTCGTTTACGTTGGTTTGTGCCACCGACGTGAATTGATGCGTAAACGATCTAAATTCCTTAATCATCTTTCATACCTCGTTGTCTTTCGATTAATAAAATTCAGCATATTTATTGTTAATCATTATAAATTATTTACTTTATTTTTTGATAATATGCTATTATAACCAAAAAGACATTTCATTTGTACAATGCACGCTGTTTCTATTATAAGTATTTTACTAAAAAAATAATAAACTTTAAATCTGCCATTATTTATCCGTAAACGCCATAGCTTATCGAAAATGTTACTTAGCGCTATGAGACTTTTGAGGTCTTGCGCGCGGGAAAATTTGTATGGGAAGAACGCCGAAGGAAAATTTTTTACAAACGGTTATCGCGCCCGTGCCGTCGAAGCGAAGGGTCGTACGGAAAGGCAAAGTCGTGGCCTATCGCGGCATCTACGGTTAAGTACAAGTTTCGCAATAAACTTCGCGAACCTTTACCATGCCCGATAATGTACTCGGCTTCCGAGGTGCTCGTACTTTGGAACATGCGAACGGAGGAGCATGAGGAGAGAAAGGGGGAAAAAGGAGGAGAGAGGAGAGAGAGAGAGAGAGATCGACGACACGGCAACTAGCAAAAGCGCGGGATATGAGAAAAGTTGAGAAAAAATATGAATTTACGATTTCCAGCTCTCGTTGGAACATATGCATATATCATAGGACGTAAAGGGCGCGAGAAGGGTGGATTTTAGACTTCGTATTGTTCGCGCACAAAACCCGTTTTTATAGGCTCGTCTCGGCTCTTATTATCGTGAACTCACTATCTTTCGTTCTCCAGTCAATGTGATAGAAGGGGATGACGTGAGTTTCAAGGACTTTCCCTCCTTCGTTTCCTACTCCGTTTCCCATTCCTCTTCCTCCTCCTTGCTTCGGCCGAGGCGCCCGTGCTTTCCTCCCTCGTTTCGACTCGAGAAGTATTTGTTCGGTGAACGTTCCGCGAACGATTTAATTAATCCGTGAAAAGCGCAGTCCTCCGTCGCCGTTAGCCTGTGGGCTGAGCAGTTACGGCCAAGAAAGGAAAATAATTACCGTTACCGGAGCGTTTCTACCCCTCTTCTACACTTTATCTTACATTTTATCCATTTAACGGACCGCGCACTCAGAAGAGAAGTCTCCCTCCCTTTCCTTTCTCTCTTTCCATTCTCGGAATGCTCTTTACTTTTTTCTTCTTTCTGTATCGATAGAAAATATTAACGGTACGCATACACACATATTGTCATTTGCGCAGATTTGGTTGAATGGATATTCGGGAATCTCATGAGAGTTCGAGACAATAATTTTCATCGACAGAAAATTGAATAAAATTGAATACCTTACTGATGAGTCCAGTAGTGGAAGCCGGGACGAAACGCCAACATTACGTGATATTCTTCGCAATATATTAGATTGATTTAAAGATTTTAATGAAAATTAGCTCATTGCCCTTATTTCATTATATTAGTAGTTTAATACTTATTGAGCCTTATCATAAATATTTAAAATTGAATAAGATATTTATTTTACAACGTTTTTATTTTACTTGACAGATCTCTATCGACGCACGTCACGATGTCCGTTATATGTATTGGATCTTTATTTCCTCTCAATTAAATTTCTATTGCGTTTTTAAACTTCTATATTTTCTATAGACTCGGGCTAATAATGAAATAAAGCGTGCTCCATTCGAATCGAACGCCTTCGAGATACCATTCGCGTCTTTTCTCCGAGTTTCACGTGTCAAACGGATAGAGTTACTCAAGGAAGCATTATGCTCTCCGGTATCGCACTTCTACACACTCCAACTTATACGTATGTGTACTTTGCGGAATACATAAGCGTAGCGTTCAGAATCGTTCCAGGCGTATTCTGTGTGACTAATCTCGTTTAACAGTCTGTGAAATAATTCACGCACTATGTGATTAGTGCACATGGTTCTCCTGTTAGTAATAGAGTTGCCGAGAAGATCGAGATTTCCATTATTGCCAGCCGATCTATTATTTTTATATCCTCACTAGACTAGACTGTCGCGCTTGCATCTTTAATCGAAAGCTCTGAGCCAGAGAAATCAATATTGGAACAATCTTTCGAATGAAATATATATGTCATGTACAATATGTATCTCTATATTTCTAAATTATACAAAAAAAAATTATTTTTATGATTTTTTTTGAAATTTTATATTGTGATGCTATATATACTTCTCATAATAAATTAATTTGTTAAAAAGTCTTGCACAATTTATGACGAGATTTTAAGTCACATTATTTTTTTATACGTATCTCGATAAACAAAAAAATAGTCATTCATTTATATGTATATGTATATAAATATATGAGAGAACGATTTTACTGAAATATTTAAAAATTAAGCAGAATATAAATCTGAAAATAATTCTGTTGTAAATCATTAAAATATATATAAAACTCAACATGAATAACGCTGCAAAAAATTTTGATATTCTAGCAATCAATTGAAGCCTTTTAATATTAATTCAATACAATATTAACATAATTGTTTTGACACAGCTCAACAAAATTATTTTTAGATCTTTTTTTTTTCGATTCGACGTTTTATATTGAAATTTTTTCATAACTCTATTATATAGCTCTATTGTTAATTTATAGTTTATTACATGTGTACTATAGAATTTTTAGTACTGAGCAGACTACATACGAAAGAAATTATGAGTGCACAAATTTTATTTTTATATTAATTTTGTAACCAAATACTATTTTATAAATAAAATCAATTTTTGTAGAATGTTACATTATCACCTCTACTTCTCTTCAAGTCATGACATTTTTATAAATAAATAATATCCTCTAATATCATGTTTCGTAACTTTAAGTTTAAAATCGATTGAATAATATTTTGATGAATGTAATCATTGAGAGAGAGAGAGAGAGTTTTAAATTTAAAAAATACCGATTATTAACAAGTTATTGTATAAAATGTAAATAGAATGCCACAGTATCACTGCTTTTCTATATATAAAATATCCTTAATAAAAAAAAAGAAAGTAGAAACAAAGAAACTGAGAAAGTATATCTCTTCATTGTCATAAATGTTTGTGAGAAATCATGTTACACGTGTTGAGACTTAATTACGCTCAAGCATGACGCATTTAATTTCACGTTCGCCTGTCCCGAATGCCATTATTATACCGCGTAATTTCGTTGGGGGACGAAACACGTAGCAAATGCGCAGACACGCGTTTTCTTAGCAGGCGAACGGGGGAGTTGCCTTCGCGCGGGGTACGCCAGGGGATACGCCAGTAATGGATTACTTTTAATTAAGTAAACACCCGGATTACGTATCGCCGTATACCCTTGCGTCGCTCCATTACCGCGGATTTTCCAAGACGCTTTGTTCGCTACACGAAGATTGCAATCCCCTTTCTCGACGCTCCCGGGCACGTCTGCCACGTTCCGTGACTTCATCGCGCTATATTCGATCGCGGTTTGCATTTCCGCAGGGTCGATTCTAACTTTCGGCTTCGGAGCAAACGGATTTTTGGCACCCTTTTGTTTACAGTCATCTAAACTCCGGCACTAAAACGTCAGAGACTAATGTCAATTTCAACAAAATCAAAAGAAATTCAACATAATTTTATTTTAAAAGAACTTTATGCCATGCATCATTAGTTTAATAATATATTTACGATAAAAAAAACTTTAAAAATAATGCAGGTTTTTAAGACTTGTGCTAAAATCAAAATTCAAAATGTTACATGATATCAATAATATTTGTCTTAAAAAAATTTATATTTTACACAGCTTCTGGAATAGGACCAAGAATAAAACAAAAATTTGCGAAATGAGGAAACATTATTTCGAAGAACAAGATTTTAGTATGTGTAGCTCTCAGTTGTAATAATAGAATGAAAATCGTGATGAAGATTCTGTTTAAAAGTGTCACGAAAGTTCGAATTTTAACAGCGATCTTTTTTCTGCATGCTTTGCACTTTATATATTTTTCAACTTTTGATTATCATAAATGGATTATCATAAAAAGTGGAAAGTCTGTGGTCCAAAAAAGTGCGTATGTTACTATCTACGAATGGCTCCGTAAGAAGTTAATACTCGAGTAGACGTCAATGTCATCACCGTCAAGATGACATCGGATGTTCGGAGGTGAAAAATTTAACGTGAGTTTTGCCTCGCTATTTTGGTTACAAAACTGTCGATACGTCCGGTGATATCGTGGATTCACGCGAATATGTGCTATTTTTGTTGCCTGTGGCATAAAATCTTAGTTTTAGCACCATCAAATTGAGAAGTTTTTTCATTTCGCAATAAAAACATTGCTAACATTATTTTGAGACTATCAACTAAAAAATAATCAATAAACTACATAGCTGTTGAACCTTTTGGTTTATTTTGGAGCCTTCTACATATATAGTTGCTTTATCCGTAAAAAAGAAACATAAAGAAAGTGGAGAAATCGCGTTAAACGTACCACAATTCGATTCACAGTAATATGAAAAGTTCTATTCGCGATAAATGTATTCTATCTTACATTTTATTCTGATAGTCGCAAAATCAATGCGCGTTTAAGAATAGCGAGAGAACGGCGAGCGTGGTAAGACGGAAACTCGGTTTGCGCACGATTTACATCCACTTGCCGAGTTTTTACGCATCCATCTTCGTTCGGAACGTCCGTCGCCGGAGAATCGAAGCATTCTCAGTCCGTCGACGGAGGGAGAATGCAATATTCGCAGAGGCGGGCCACGATGAAGTCGAAGAACTACTCTCGCGTTTCCTTCCCCATTCTTTTCGAAATGCGATTTGATATTTTTCGGATATTTTCCGCGCGCAGAAATAACGCTCTCGACGCAAGTTGCGACCAACTTTCGTTTCGCGAGCGTGGGTTTAAAAACTTTCGTCCAAATCGTGCGTTTTCTGACATGTCTACGAAATCTCGCGCGCGATTTGTTTCGCTGCGAAACACGGAAAGAGAAAGGATGGGAGAGAACGAGCGGCAACGATTGTTCTCCCGGCGCGAATCTCGTAAGGGCTTTGTTGCCGATCTTCGGTGCAATATTAGCTTACGGAAAAGCTTCTATACTACCTACGGAACGTAATAACGTAACATCAAAGTTTTAGTTCTCGTCCCCTGTACTTCCTCTCTCTCTCTCTCTCTCTCTCTCTCTCTCTCTCTCTTCCTCATTCCATGCTCTTCTCTATCTCTCTCTCTCTCTCTTTCTCTTGGATTTAAGCCTCTACGATTCGATCCCTCTTACCGCTTCCACCTATCCTGATGCAACGAGGAGGGGGTTGCAAAGTTTCTGCGGAACTCATTTGAATTTTTATTCAATCCGTAAAACAAATAATTATCGTGGCAATAAGCCGCTGCGGAACGCGTTCCTCGAAAGTTGGAAGTGCACAAGAGTACTTTTACGGGCACAATTCGCGTACAGAATGATTCGAGCTTTTGCTTTTGAACGATCTCTTTCTCTCTCTACATTTTAAAACGAAGTTGCGTTATTCTTTTTTTCTATTTATACGCCTTCGAAATGCCAAATCGATTATTTTATCCTGATTTCGTCTTCTTGTCCGGGGTAAAAAAAATTGATCCATTGAAAAGACTCTTAAATGTTTTAAAATTTTTACATTATTTAACTTCTTTTCGCATAATTCCCTCTTTTTAGTTAATTTTCTTATATATTTTTGATACGTATCGGATGTTATCCTAAACAAGATTGCACGTACAGATTGATTTGTAATCTTGAACTGAATTCGCACGATAAAGAAATCTACATTAAAAAACTTCTGATTTACGATAATAGAAATTTGTGAACTGTGACATTCCGAGTTTACGATTAATATTATTTATTGAAATCAGTTCTACATTTACTAAATTGAATGCATATGAGAAATTAAAAGCAAATAAAAAGCAAATATAAATATCTTCGAATCGATATTTCTATCTAAATTTATAATTTAATT
Source organism: Cyphomyrmex costatus (assembly GCF_001594065.2). Taxonomy (NCBI): domain Eukaryota; kingdom Metazoa; phylum Arthropoda; class Insecta; order Hymenoptera; family Formicidae; genus Cyphomyrmex; species Cyphomyrmex costatus. Next base: position 593,904 of record NW_017279252.1, on the reverse strand, counting down.
CAATTATTTTGAGAAGATCGTCGCTGAAGAGTAAGTCGTAAGATACTATATCGGATGCACCGCAGTCATTCTTAGAAGTGGCGATTTAATAAGACATAGAATAAAGAAAAATAGAATATCCCTGGTAAAAATGTATGCAGTTTTTATAGACATCCATTCAGTTATTGTCTAATATTAGAGAAGAAGGTAATATTATAGTGTAGTTAAAATGGCTCTTCTTAATATTTTCATTTATCATATAAATGGCGAAACTGCAGGTAAAGCGTATAACATCTAAATTGAGAACCTAAGTATTTAGTTTTACTTTTCAGTTACTAGATCGGATAAATACAACTGTCCAGGTAACTGTTAAAAAAATGCACGGAATTTCTATTAAGGATCCGCGTTCAAGCGAATTCGGCAAGGGCTTGTCGTCTCTTAATTGTGAATAACGCGTGTGTGTGGTCAACATAGGTTCCCGTCTCGTACGAAACCATATGGGGCACGTATGTACTCCCCACAAAACCGCGTTGCAGCAGTTTCCGTCGCTAGTCAAGATAAATCTGACCGTAGTTAATTGGAGACAGGAGCGAACGTGCTTCCTTTTTATTTACTCTTTTTTCCTAACGCCGGATTAATGCCCGTCGCGGGGTAAACGACGCGTGTTTCCGCGTTAATTCTAGATTGAAATCGTTATGCTGCTGCGCCGACAACTCGTTGGAAGTACTGGGCACGCATCGCGCGATAGTTTTCAATTAATTGCGCGATTTAGTGACCGGCGCGTTCGATGAATACCTGATTCGTTGTTACTGTGATATGATCTTTCCGAAGCACGCGCCAAGACACGCATCACGCATGGGTTATCATCTCTATATATTAAATCCCCAATTTTTTTCGATTTTTTTGGGGACGACCCTTTCGTCGTTTTAATAGTGATGAGCTCCGCACTGAATTATTATTTCTTATTTCGTTAATAAAATGAAAATAATAAAATATGGTAATATCCGTAAGAATTAAAAAGATGTGTGGAAGGGAAGCTTAAAAGATTGTGCGTAAGTTGCCCATATTTCGACCGTTTTTCATAAAATGTCAACAAACGATGATTAGCGTTTATTACAGCTCCGCAAAAATTCTACGACCGCATATCAGCTTTTCAATGTACGTTTCTTTACGCGCGAATTCAAGGAGAACAAGAAGTAAGTCGTTTCCTGCAAGCGATCACTTTGAGTTTATGAGGTCGCAAACTCGCGGACGAAGTACGTACCAATGTCCTGTGGCTCGTAACGGGCCAACTGTATATTATTTCACTACCACCGATTCGCCAGAGAGAACCGCCTTATCCTTAATCATTTCTTCCTTTCCTAGCAATTTACGTAATTCAGCCAATTATGATTAACGTTGGGGCGTCTCTTAGTGGCGAATGGTGACAGTAATAATTACAGAATGTACGATCTCGTAATAAAAGAGCCCAAGTAGAATAAAGTAGAATAAAGAAAGAAAATGAGATGACTTTGCGGGAGATTTATAATTCAAGTAATTCAGAGAAATGACTTAATAAGATAATTTTTAAAAATTACTTGGAAAATAGTAAAGTTCAGTTAAACGCTGCTTAAAAAGGTAAAGCGCTTCAGGCTCTTACAACATAGGAAAAATTCTAAAGAATGCGCTGGGATGTTGTGCAGAAAGGCAAAACTGTTGATCATCATCGCGATTGATAGTGGAAAATGCAATGGCCAAAGAAAGATATCGAAGGCAGCCGTCGAGGAAGGCGAAAAAAGATAGACATGGCCATCGTTCTACGTGCAACTGCATTGCACCATATGTCATACTGGAACGCGCGCGACAGTATCCGGTGATAAAAACAGCTAGATAACGACGGTTGACTCAGATCCAGCTTGTCTATTTTTTGACGCAGTCTGTCACGGGCGCAAAATATATCCACTGCACGTTTTCTCGCAACTTGATTTTCAAATGCTGTCAAATTCTATCCAGAAAAGAGTGGCATTCTGTTAGTAATCTCGTTTGGTCAGTTAGACTATGATACGCAAAACTCGCTGTAACTTTGAATCTGCATACGTCAAACTATTCCAACTGATCGCAATTTATTAATACTCCATGCCATTTTAGCCGAGGTCAGTTTAAGTTATCACAGAACGACAGAAACGTCGAGTCTCATCCCTTTCTGGTTCTCAAGCGGTTTAACTACTTTTACGCCATTTGCAGTCGCGAGATAATACCCATTCTAAGACTGTAACTATAACAATTCCGAGCAATTGTGCTTCGTTATATTACGTTATGAAACACACTCCGAGCGTATGCAGAAGGTGATGTTGCGCCAGAGCGCAAAACTCCTGATTATAATGGTTATCGTAGTACTTGATGACGCTGAGTGAAGTGGAGGTCTGTTGTCGAGAGACAAGGGCGTGTCATAAGGCAGTACCTGATGGCAGCTACTATTATCTCAGCATACTCGTTCTTACCGTGCTTCTTACCTTCCATCTCGTAAGCTGTAACGTGCGCGATGTGTGGACTTGGCAAGACCTCTTTCAACGTAGCTTAAAGTTACTAAGATCGAGCGGAATTAACGGCCTCAATTTTCGCAATGAATAATATAGTGGTTGATAAGAATTTCTTTATCGTAAAATTTTTTTTTTTCACGTTATCGTATAGATGAAATGTATTCTCTGATGAAATATCGTAAAAATTAACATTGTATATCGACACGTAAACGGGAAAGCAATTATGCTTCGTTAATTTCGCGTGTGAAATATTTTCCGTTACGTCGGCATTTCCGCAAACAAAAGGTACAGGATAGAGGGAAATAGTGGGACGGAGAAAGAGTAAATTTCGACGTCATATATCGTATCGGGGATGATTTTTCCATTACAGCGGTGCGGTGGAGCCATCGGGATTATACGGACGAAAGGGAGAAAGAGAGAGAGAGAGAGAGAGAGAGAGAGAGGGGGGGGAGGGAGATAGAGAAGGGGGAAAAAGGGATGCAATTTTTAATCGCAAGCGGTCCCGCGAAAATAATTCGTGGCGCAGTGTTTGTTTAAGGAAATTACCGGGAGGATTAAACGGAAAATGCGTATCGATGTTGTGTCGCGAGATTGATAGGCGTCCTTTCTGTTCCGAGTGACGTTTGCGCTATGAACCCGGCTGCGACGTTTTTCCTCGCTCGCCGATTCGAAATTATAACGTGACGTCGCGTCGGCAAATATTGACGGCGCGACGCACAACTGCAGCTGCCGAGAGGACCCGATCCAACACTCGTGCGATCGATGCACGACGAATAAGCATCCGGCTATTATGATCCCACGCCGACATGTAATCGCAGACTTTTCTCCCTTCGTTTAATCGCGACGTGACGTAAACATTAACCTCGCGAGATATATCCAGACCGCTTTGCTCTATTACTCTGTCGATCTCATACGATGGCGGGGAAACATTTAAACCCTTTGTAGCCCTTCGCTGAAGAAAAAGCTAGCTCGACACGAGGAAAATGATAAAGGACGCCCGAGCTTACCGAGGAAAATTCTCCAACCATCGTTTCGTTAGGGTTTCGACACTTTGCACCGAGGGATTTTTCCGGATTTTCCGGCAGCTTAACTCCGCCCCTCAGTCTTAAGAAATGTCTCCAGATAGTTCCTTGGTTCTTTCATATCGGTACGATGAGTAATGACCCTTGGTTTCGCCAACCAAATCGATTATCTGTACATATAGAATAAACGTATCTTTTCTCAAAGTGAAAATTTAAAAGGAAAATAACAAGATATCGCTTGAAGCTCGTTAAATTAGTCATAGTCATATTAAATAAACGGCACTAATTTCTATAACTTTTCTATTTTCAATTTGTAACATGCGAGAATCATAAAAATCACAAATGAATCCGCTCGATCGTGAAATTAATTTCTACGAATTTCATTTCGCGTCCATGTTTTCCGAACGGGATCGATGAAATTTCCAAATAACGCCGTACAGCAGCGTGTTTGAAACAACACAAATTAATAATGAGCTGTAATATCGCGGAATAATTGATTAAAGATATATATGGGCGCGGACGAAATTGGTATGCCCAGAACTCTTCACCCTTTGATTGCATTATAATGCGCCGCTGCCCGCGGGGTAATTGAATTACACCGTATTTTGTATAATTTAAATCGCCGAAAATCGACGGCCAGAGGAAAATTTCATCGGACTTCATTTTGCATTCTGCGTGCGACGTACCCGCCCTATTTTAATAATTCATCCGTCACTCAATATCGGCGGCGTTATTGAATGGCGTACCATTTCGCACGGGACGAGAAAGCTCGAGTCAGAGAAAAAGACACGCCGATTTTTATCGTTTCGTCCTTCGAGCTTCGTCTTCGTTTTCTTTACGAGATCAAGCCTCTATATACCATCCGCCGCGCCGCCGTGATTATCCGATTCGGCTCGTACTTCCGCGATACATCTTAGTTCGCAGCCACGATAAATCATGCCCTTCTCTTCCTCCTTCTCTCAACCTCACCGGACTTGTATTCTCGCGAACCGCACCATGATCGGTCGCCGTTCGGGCTGAATCCCTAAGAAGACACAGAAAGAGAGACAGCAAGAAGTTTCTTTACTTACTTCTCGACTTGACCCAGCGGATGTTAAGAGTCCTTCCGAGTAAGCCGCGGGTGGGAAAGAAAAATCCGTGAACTGTGAACCGGAAGATACCGACATGGTTGGATGATAAACGAGAGAATGCGCGAAGAGAAGGCAAAGACAGACGAATCAGATGAAGTCGGAAAAGCTTCGGTCGAAAAGATCCTCGCCCTCGATCGACTCAGCGACATCCGGTGTCGTTTCTATTTATACGCGCGAGTCAAGATATCGAAAATAATACCAAGGCTTTCTCCGGCGTTGAAACTGAATTATGATATAACTTCGATCTCTCTCCGCGGGCAGAGATGCAATTCAGTCACGTAGTAGTACCGAAAGAGCCGGTATCGGCTCCTACCGTATAGGAATGTATGGTTGCGAGTGTATTGCCTTGGCGGCGAGACGTATAAGCCAATAATACCGCTATTTCTGCGCTCGTTGGCCGAAAATAGAGAAAAGAAAAGGAAGGAGACGGACACGAGGAGGAATGGACTGGAAGGAACTGGAAAAAAATCAGTTTTCCATGATCCTCTTTCGGACGTCGCCGGTCGCCGTGCCGTTCCGTTCTCCACCCGCAATCGCTACGAACAATTGAATTTCCGTTTCCTCCTCAAATGCTATAGAGCCTCATGAAGTCTCAATTCCGTTAGTCGACCGGCAGAACAGGGAAGGAAATCGCAACTCCTGCTCCGCGGAGAGAGAGAGAGAGAGAGAGGAAGAGGAGTTTCCTTCCGGTGTGCCTTTGTCGTTTTTCGATCGGGTCGAAGGGTTCCTTTTTAATACGTATCTAGAAACAATATTTCCCCGTCGCGAAATCTTTACCTCTTCTCTCTTTCGGTCAGTTTTAGGACCATTCAAAACAAAGAGAGAGAGAAAACAAGGAAGGCGCGGGAAGAGCGAGACGGGGAGATAGATGTAAAATAAAGTTCTGCGCGAATAAATAATCGAGTTACCGGGCAAAGGCAGTAAATGTACAACCGGTTCGACAATTACGCCGCACCTGCTCGTACAATTCTGGGACGTGGAGGTAATTGGATTTTCGTGAGAGCATTACAAACTCGCGTGCACGGCTAATCTTTTTACGCTACCGTCGGCTCCGTTGCGGAAGCTTCCGTACATACAAAACGGTAACACCGGCCATGGACGTTCCACCTCGTCACCATCAGTGTCGGCGACAACGAACCCTCGGCGGGGAGGCGCCGTGATTACGCGCGTGTACATTTCGAATCTCGAGATCTCGACAAAATCGACCGCACGAGAAGAGGAAACCGGGCGCAACGGCCGATCCTTTTTCTATCCGCTCTTCTTCCCTTTTTGTTTTTTTGTTTTTTTTTCCAAAATTAATACGGTAAAAAGTTAAACAGAGCATCGGTGTCATTAAAGCGCGTTTCCACGCAACGTCGTACATTTTTATGACTAACCGCGGATGGAATTTTTTACGAACAATCTCAAAAATTTAAAACGAGTTTTCGGAATATATGAGTTCATATAGCCGCGAACTAATTTCGGTCGGGGAAACAATAAAATTTGCATACACCGCGGCGCACCGTAATATTATACCTCAGCCGTGGAAGACTGACTCGCGCCATTTTTTTGAGGTCACGACACGTTTAACCCATGATCGTTAAGCGCAATATCTCGTCGTGTTCGTCAATTGTTTATAATACAAAGCAGTCTATTTTGAATTTGGATGTAGCGTTTATTTGTAAAAGAGTGAACCAAGTTATTCAACGATAAAGAATTTCATGCAAATAACGAATGAAATAACAAATATAATAAAAGTTTCCTCAATCATACAGTATTTGCCAAAATACATGCTAACAATGAATAACTCTCAATATTGTAATATAACTGATTCATGTCTCAGACTGCTTCACTTTTTGATGAAGTGAATTGCTGTTTATGAGATATTATAGCATTCTAAAACCTTGTATCCACGATATTAGAAATAGTTTTGAGATCTCTGTCAGAAAAAGAATCAACAAATCTCATTTGAACATTCAATTGCATGATCAATGTAATTAATCAATTTTTTCCGGGATCCTAGACTGATTTCTAGTACTGTGAACACAAGATTTAATAATGGATTTCGACATGGTGATAACTCCAACTGATCCAGTTTTTAATATCTTAATTTTAATAGAGATTTATTCACAAATACATAAGTTTGGATTATTAAAATTGAAATTTCTAGAATAATTAATAAAATTAGTGTAAAAATTATGATATTTAATATAATATGTATTATTGATATAAGTGTCTAATGATAAAAGAAGATGCCTTGTAATTATATTAGCAATTATCCGTTAGAATACGAAATCGAATAATTAATTTAATAGATTCAATTATTATTATAATTAATATTAATAAAAAGGGAGATTATACATGAATTAAAAAATTATTTAAATAGTTACAAATTCAAGATACATTATGATTTTAATTTAGAATTTTAATAATAAAGGAAAAAAGAATCTTATACAACTAAAACTAAAAAGATACAGGCAAAAAAATTCAAGAAATTGCTTTAAAAAATTATTAATAAAAGTCTAGTTAATATAATTAAGCGCTTTAATAAAATAATTAGGATTTTAAATTCATTAAATGTATAATTAATTAGAACATTCATAAAGATTAATCGAAATGGCGTAATTCAAAATTGCAAAAGTTAGAATTGTTACGAACAATAAAATATTATTTTTCGGAAAATATATACGGAATACTATTCGCTGTTTACACTTCATCAGAATTATATTGTATGTAGATACGGTTTTAGTGCAACATAAAAAAGCGTCGCAAATCGTTCAGCGTGAAACTTTCTCGCGGTATTAGCGGGAACGGTCGCGACGATGATCGGACATCTAGGCGAGGAAAATATTCAGTGGAGTTTTCCCGAAGACTTTCTCACGGAAGAAAAAGTGGGTGCGATCTGGCGACAAGAATACGGTGAGCCGCGGTACTCCACCAAGGCGGTAGGACAGAAAGTTCGTAAGAAGACGACGGAGCTATTCTTCCACGGTGGGTACGGCAAGTCGGCATACTTCGGCGACGAAATGCCATACATAAAATTCTGAAGTTCCGGCACGTAGTTTCTTTCTCGTTGCAAACGCGTGCGCGAGAATGTCGGCGACGATGCTGTGTATTTCCGGAATCGTGTGCGCGACTTGTTAGCTCGCTTTCTTGGGCTCGCTCGTCGTCCCGAGCTACGTGGCGCATATATTTCTATCTTCGCGGTTGTTTCTTCATCTCCGCTTCTAGCGGACGACGCTGACTTAGGGATATGAATGGCGAGACGTTTCCGGGAATGTAGTGCGACGCGCGCCGCGTCACGTGAAGCGGGGCATGTTTCACCTGCATCCGAAACGCCCGGCAGATGAGAGAAAAAAAGAAGCGGCGGCGCTTGATAATGATCGTTAATTCCGTTGCCTCAGTAACGCTGCCTCACCATTGCGACGCAGCAGAGAAAATATATTTTGCATTAGAGAATACATATTCTCGTTATAAATAATTCTGTTACGCTCTCCGAAAACACTGCTACGAGACGAATCTAAATTCGAGTGTTGAAAAATGGCAGAATAATGTCGGAACAGTGAATAATATCAAAACTGACGTTATATGCATTTTCGAATGAGGCCATAGTAGTAAAATGACGAAATAAAAGCTAAAATAAAACATTTTTTGCCAGTATAAAATGCGAGCCGTTTTAATATCAGCATATAATTTTCAATTTCAATTCGCAATTAAAGTCATATTTCGAGTATTCGCACGCAAATTATGGAATTATGGAGATACGATACGGATCAAAATTTAGAACTCCTTTTAACATGCAAATGTCTCTATTTTCCTCCTCGTTATCAGACATTGAAATTCAAAGAGACAAACGTCTTGGTATCTGATACGTTTTATTCTCGGCAAAGAGATTGAGATGTTAATGATAAAAACAAGATTAAATCCGCCAGCTTTCCTTCCTGTGGCTTTGCTCCTTTCGATCGATATCCCGATACTCCTGTGTCTCATTGTCCCCGATGGATAGGTCGGCGGCGATGTGACTGGCAATTCAAGACTAACGCTGCTAATCGAGATATCGCCTGTACGACACGCGGGAACCAGGGACGTGTTATCGGTGGTTTCATGCTCCATCGATCAGCTCGCACACGACACGACCACCATCTCGGCCACGCTTTTTCCGCATTCTCCCTTTTCCACCTCGTGAGATCACACCGACGCGACGTATAGAATCCGAGTCGGTGGGATAACAACGGTAACGATACCTTCGCCACTGTCGATTGCCGCGTTTCCGTCTTCGTCTTCGTTGTTGCTACCGTCGAAAAAGGAAGGCGGCGGGCATTGTTCGGATATGAAGCGTGTTCAGATAGCGGCAGAGGAAGAAATAACAGGCGGCGTGGACAAATGGCGAAGCGGAAAACGCGAGAGCGGAAAGTCGAGAGTCGTGGGACGGCGGCGGTGTCGGATGGTGCACACGGGCGGAACAACTTGGAATCGACTCGCCCCATTGCCCCTGCGATGTAACAATGGCATCGACGATTTTCCGTCCTCGAGTTTGACTTCGTCCAAGCAAAAAGCTGCTCGAACGGCTCACGGTATTGTGTGTCCGTGAAGGAACTAACTGCCAACCATTCGCGAGATATTCCTCAAACCGGTAGGTAGGGGAGCAGAGAGGTAGTCCGCAGTTAAGTCGATGAGAAATCCAGAAAAATCCTGCGCACACTGCGTCGAACGACCCTAACGAAAGCAGAGTTGGAATTTCTTCCCGGAGCGCGAGCTCGGTATCTTTTATCATTTTTCTTGACTGGCGTCGACTGCTTTTCCGTCCCCAGGGCGACGAAGATTTTCCGCGCGGAAGCGTATGCTCGTCGCAAAGGATGAAAAATGGAAGCGGTCTTCATCTGAACTGTCGAAACTGTCACGTTTTACATTCCGATTAAATTGTCAATAAATCCGATAAATAAAGAAGATTAAATTATCCCCTCTTTCGTGATTTAAAATAAATATTTTTAAAGATTTAATTAAAAAATGGATCAATTAGTTCCATCCTACGTTTTCCATACTTTCGTCGAATAAATATTACACGAAAGGAAGAACATCGTTTACAAAATTTTTCGTCGTAAGCTTTTGTGACACTCAATTGTCATTTCTCTTGATAATTCTTTCGTCTACAGGGTGGACAATGATTTTTCCACTCTGGAAATCGACCTAGCAAAAAGCTACTCAATGCAGGCTGACGCTCAGAAGCGCACGCGGGAGACAGTCAAGTAGAGAAACGGGGGTTTTCGTTTCATGAAATTTCGAAAGCGTCTCGACGCCCTCTAGGGACGCGTACCGGGGAGTTTATCAAAATTGAAACGCGACACCTTTGTCGGGAACTTCGTATCCGTCGGAAGTCGGTACCGAGGACGACACGTACCTACTCGAGCTCGTCTCGTCGCTCACCGGTAAAATTGGGACACCGAGAGAGGTGGTTCGAGATGGAACAAGCCCTCAAGGTTAATTCGAGACAACTGCGGGGTCTCGCACGATGGTACGAATTTTTCGTGAGATGGCATTTCAAGATCTCCAAACGCCTTAGGCACTTTTGTTCTCTCGGAAGGAAAACCTCTTTTGCCATGTGAGATAAATATCTCTGACTTATATAATTAATTAGATTACAATTTAAATTCTTTTTCGGAATCAAGAACAAGATTGTTGATTTAAACTATTGCTAATTTTGAATTCAAGTACAGATATATCAAATATGTTATATTATTTAAAGATTTATTATTTTTGATATTTAGTAAGATATAACCTATATTTTTTCCAAGTACGCTTTACTAATAATTTGATAAACACATAAGCGCGACCAAACCTTTTCACCACCCTGTATATAAAAGTTAAATTATAACTGGCGGATGCAGTACGTAAATATTCTATTAATCCTGTGAATTATTCTAGGGGCTCTGCTGTTCTTCTCATATTTTAGTAAATGAGATTTTTTCCAAGTCTTGAACATTTTCAGATCTATGAAGAAACGTCTATAGCGCTTGGATGAGTCGTCTGGCGATAAAAATTGCTCGGCCCTTCACGCTTAATGCCGGATGCGGAAGCGCGCTCGAGGAAGTTAATCCCACGAATCGTGGCCTTCGTCAGCGCGTTTGGATACTGCGCCGTATCGTTAAATCAAGTTAAGGTGCTCCGAGCGGACAGGCAGGCAGGCACGGACGTGCGCGAGGCCGCTAATCAGACGGACTAATGCGCAACTCCGGAGCTATCTGTAATTTTCATCCAGCGCGGCTAACCAGATTAGTGAATTATTCGAGGCTAAATCGGTTAACCTCTGTGCTGTGCAGAGCGCGGTTAAATTTGACGATACGGGCCGTGCTTACGGACCATTTCGCGCCGTGTCGAGGTAGTGTCTGTGCGCGCCCTTATTTCCCGTCCTCATCCCTTACCTCGAGTAATAACGACCTCCTTCACTACGGCAATTCCCCGTGCTGAATTTTTGAAAAATCCTATCATATATTTCGTAGCGGGGATGCCGTGCAATAACGGTAGATAGCAACCCCCGCGAAAAAATTCGCGCGGACCAACGCGCGGAAAGCAATAATAAATTTATGAAAATTCCATGCGCGCGGAAATATGCGCGACAAAGCAAATATAATTTGCCATTCCTTGCAGCCGCTTTCAATTTACTCCACCACGGGATTTGCATCGGAGAGTGACGAACGAATAAAAACTCATTTAGTGTTCCGTAAATATTTCGCGATCGATTTCCCCCCCCCCCCCCCGACATCGAATCGGTTGAAAATCTCGGATATTCACTCACTCACTCACTCACTCACTCACTCACTCCCTCGCTCGCATTCCCAGACTGCGTCGTAAGTTTGCTCGGCAATAATTAGTTTGCTTAGGAATCTGGGGAATCGGCGTCGGAGTCGATATCCGGTATACGATGGTTGCCGGGTTGCGAAACGATAAATCGAATCATCACGCTTACGGTACGGTGGGAAGCGGAGACGACATCGAATCCGATCTTCGCGTCTAATTATTAATTGCGGCGGTGGAATTATGCCACGGCGGCCGAATACGCACACAGAGTGCGTATTTCGCGCGCATACACAGACGCGCGTGCGTACCTGACTCTGTTTGATTTCACGGGTCATGTTGTTTAGCAGAGTTGGCGGCATGTCATCCCAGCCGTCTCTCTTTCTCATTCTCTTTCTTTCTCTCCCTCTCTCTCTCTCTCTCTCTCACCCGCGTTTTCGCGTGTCTCTCTTTTCGCGTATTCACGTATGTAAATGTATACGCCTGTCCGGCGCTAGGCGGCTGTGTTTCCCGTTGTACGTCCCCGTTTCTCTACACGTGTACATGTGTGCACACTCACACTTCCGCACGTTCACCCGTGTCCCATGTCCGCCGTGCCGCAGCTACGCTTCCGCGTTATGTCGAAAAAACTACATCGCGAATGCGACATCGAGATAGCACGCGAGTTCTGTTTGTCCCGCTCGGTCACCGGGGGATAAATGGGATCTCGCAGCGCACATCGGCGACGAAAACCTACGCGGTAGGAACGTTGTACTATTAAACGGTCAGTCATTAAGCTCCTCTTAAAGAATATATATGGAAAGAATGATTTGTCTGAAAATAAAAATGTCTAAAAATTGTGGTAGATACACTGTCAAAAAAAATGCTAGATTTAACTTATTGTTAGACGTAAGTGAATTTTCTTCACATGCAAAAATGTTAAAATTAACTTCTTCTTGTTAAGTTTAATATTTTTGCATATATTTTAGAAAGTCCACTGTATGTCTCTTAGTTACTTAGTTAAAAATAACATTTTATGTTTTACAGTATATAGATTTAAAAATGAACAATGCTACAAAAAGTTCCGATATTCTAGTAATCAGCTTTAGCGTTCTATATAATTATTTTGATAATGCAACAAAATTATTTTCAGATCTAAGTTTATCTAAATTTTAGCAAAATCGTTCTTTATACGAAACTATCAGCAACGAAAAGTGGTAAATATATTTTCATTACATTTTTAACAACTATTTTTCTTGATGTTTTAATATTACAGATGATGTAAATTCTCAAATTGCAGACTTTCAGCATTAGGAAATATTTTAAAATATATAAGAATTTAACAATAATATAAGAATAGACATTAACAGAGAATAACTTTGTTATATATAACAATCATTTTTAATTACTTTCTGAGTTTTTAACAAGCTGTTTCATAATCGTATTGCAAAGTGAAAAAACGATTATTTTAGATTGACATTAAATTTAAAAATAATAGCGAGCGTTTACTAAAATATCATGTTTTAGCTTCTTTAGCAGCAGATAAAACCAAGTTCATCTCTTGTATGTATTTCTTTTGGAAGTCTTAATAGCGTCATTTATGTAACTATAACATTATTTCCTTTAATAATATGGAAGTAATGAAAATGCTGGAGACAAACCTTTAGACTGTAACTATAATAAATGGTAAAATTATCAGTTGGTAAACGATGATACAATAGTGTAAGAACTCAAACACATTTCAAACGCAATAACTTGTCAAAAAATCGTAATTCTGTTAGAGCGTACTTTATCTCGTTTTAACGAAAGTTAGAAACTTGTTCCGCAAATCGTCTCTACCTCCGGGCATTCTAACGTTAATGATAAGAATTTTCCCGGAGAATCTGCCGATATGCGCGTTTGAAAAACCATTCAGCAGTTTGCATAGTAACGGCGCAAGGATACGGGAGATAATCTACCAGCGAAAGATAGTTTTTCGATCCTACGTGTCTCGGCTTGAGGAATCCCGATAGAAAGTCGATGCACGTTGCATGCTCCATGCGGGTACGCGCGACGGATTCGTGACGTATCCTTACGTGCATTTTCACGTAAGTGCGAGGGAATCATGTGGGAGAGAATCTTCGTATAGAAACTAGAAACCTGATATACATGGAGCATTGAAAGGACCAGGAATCGTTACTTATATAAATGTGCGTGCGACGTTGCGAGAAATGGAGCAAATACGGATAGAATCACTAGTGAAGATACGGGGTAATAATTATATTAAACAAGACGCACTCGCTTGAGCGAGCTAGGAACACTTTCACGGATGCTCTTTCACGAAACGTCGTACCACCTTTACGTCGTCGTGCATAATTTTGCGGTTACGCTTTAAGCAAAGAGTCACATGCATCATCATGTAATAATATCCGCTCGTGATTAAGAAAGATTGGAAAAGTAGGAAATGATTGGTAATTCAAAGATTCTAACTATTTTGACAGATCCAAAGCGATTGATTTTTCAATTAAAATTAAGTTGACTATTTATCGAGATTTTGGTAGAGCGCGCAGTGTATTCTCGAGATGTTTAGGATTTTTTGTTTAAGCGTAAATTTAGTACGGCCATCGCTTCGAATTTGCGTATCGAAGAATCGATAAGACTCCTGAGACGAGAATTATCGATGGACAAAGCACGCCAAGCTCGAGGATGGTAGCCGCAGACACGATGGGATTCCTATACACGACGAGATACAGCCACGTGAGTACGTTTGGAAACATATGTAAAATAGATACAGGAAAATAGACGAAAGGACACTAGGGAGTGTGCATGGAGGTTAAAAGAAGAGCGAGCGAAAAAGAGAAAAAAAAGAGGGGAGGAGAGAGAGAGAGAGAGAGAGAGAGAGAGAGAGAGAGAG
>NW_017279252.1:569104-579362 GCF_001594065.2 Cyphomyrmex costatus | reverse complement strand
AGAGAGAGAGAGAGAGAGAGAGAGAGAGAGAGAGAGAGAGAGAGAGAAAGGGAAAAGAAGAGAATGCGTCCCGACTGGTAGCAGTCTAGGAAGCTGCAATTGGAAATACAATTTTGATGAAGAATACACGAGGAAGAGTCCTCGTAAGCTGAAGGAGCGGCTACAGCCACGGGAGTTACTACGAGTGGCCTTTACTTTAGGTGAACGGCGGCGTAGTGGCTGCTACTAGGGAGTAGTGGAAAACAGGGGGAAACGGGGATAACGGGACGGGGAGGTCGCCAGGAGGCCATTAGGTAAAGTAGGTTTTGACTTATGCCGTCGCGCTAGACGCCCGATATATCTCTATAAACTGCTGCATAAAATATAAGAAAGCTCGCTTCGCTGTCTATACGCGCCGTTCTGCGCCGGTTTCGGGGCGGAGGAGGATTCAGACACCTGTAAGCGGCGGCTTACTGGCTTACCTACACCTCCGAAAAAGCTGCGTCTTTTTGAAAAGGGTCCTTCCACCACACCGATAAACTCCTGATAAACGACGTCTTCTCTATAGACGCTTCTTTGTTCTATTTCCGGTACAAGCGATACGAAATCATTTGAGAAACGATAAACCAGATACATAGACAAGATTGTGGAAACCGCACATACTCTCCAATAAATATTTCGTGCAGGTAAGTGAAATCCCGATAAAATAGTTTTCATATATGATGTCTATAATGTGTTGAACAAAAACTATCAAATATAAAGCTCAATAATAGATAGTTTTTGATACACTGTAAGCTTAAAAATTATCCATTACTGAGTCTATAACATCTTTTAATCATTATAAGTTACATTATGTCTATGTGAAAACTGACTCATTCATGATATCTTTTGTTTATTGTATTGCAAGCTACATTATATGTGACTAACTCATTTCGTCGGAACACAATTTTTTATATAATTACGTAATTGGTAGCACATTCTTTAAAAATAAAAAAGTTAATTTTCAGAATATAAAAAAAATCTATATTCTAGGGGAGAGAGATTGTTCGTTGCAAAAGAGAAAGACCACAAGGTTACACGTTTTAAAATAAGTTCCTTGATCGTCTCAAATAGAACGCTGTACCTTAAAAAAACGGTGGCTGTTTTAATATTAATAGACGGGCACACGTTTAGTGCTGAGTTTGCGCGTCGAAAATGTAATCCCGTACGAACAATCTGTCGAGGTACACTTAACGAGTACCTTTCACCGTCAACAGTACGATCGATTACAGCGAGCGGGATGTAAGTTTAACATCACTGTTGGAAATTCCCAACAGCAGAGTATGCATTTGCCGCGCTTAATATCAGCCAGGTCGGGGCAGTTCGCTGCCGCAGCGAATTACTTTCAGCTTTGTACTGTGTTTACCGAGTACAGAGAGAATTATTAATGACCGGTGCTTTTGGATTGCCCGTACTTGTTATATACAGCCGGATAATCGTTCGGCGCCTACCATAAGGTCTGTGCTGGCAACGATTATCGATACGCCTCATTACTAAACTTAATAATTCCGATTGTGCGTTAAGCGTGTCGAACATTATCGTATTAAAACGTGATTGGTCAAGGAATCGGGAATTATCTATGAATCTTGAACGTGTAAATATTATCAGATTTTACACCGCGCAGAATAAATATTGCAAACCTCTCACCAGACCATTGAAACAATTTTGTTAAAATATCTAAAAATTAAATCTGAAAATAATTTCATAGAACCATTAAAATAATTAGCTAATTGGACCCTGATGTTAATTGTTGAAAGTCAAAAGTTTTTGAAGCATTGTCATTATGGCCAGGCATTTTACATAATTATTTTGATGGTTTAATACAATTATTTTCAGATCTGTATCTAAATTTTTATTTCGATACTTCAGCAAAATCGCTCTTTCCAGAAACACATTTTTTATAAAGCCCAAGAAACATATAGATAATTGAAATATTTATATAAAGTTTTTGTTATTAATTTTAGAATTTTCATAACTCCTCTGACTACTTATATTGCAGCACTTAAACCTGGCATAAATATAATACTATAAAAACGAATAAGGAGAGGGTCGTTGCAAAATCTTTTAATTAGCAATTTCAGAGCGAATCCGGACAATCGCGTGGTTATATCCGCAACAGTGAACGTGACAGGGACGTGCGTTCCGGCGGAAATCAAACTCCGCGCTCCCCCAAGATGGAGACTGGCGTATCTACCCTCCTTACGGACACCACTCCGGATGCTTAACCAATTAACGGTTAATCTACCGTGCAAGAGGCGCGCGAGTTCCACGACTTTCACGGAAGTGCAGAACGGTGCTCCATCGGCGGCACCCCGTCTTCCGAGGTTTCTGTCTCGCCCCCTCGTTCGTATCCGTCGCCATCCGGCATCGTATTCGTATGACCTGTCTGGTGACGACAGCGACCCCAGCTAGCAGCCGTTGCCAACTCACCCGGAAGCTTCTAATTAATCGCGGATACCGCGCGAAACGGTGCCCGTTAATTGACGCTCCGTAATGTGATTCTTCCGCTCGGGCGCTCCCGTGCCACGCGCTTCTTCGTTAAAATTGAGGCAAAGGAAGCCGGACGGTTTGATTGGCTCCTTCGACCAACTTTTTCGCACGGTTCTCGCTGGATAATTAATGCCTCCGGTGCTTCGTGGGTCTTCCCTGTGACCGCAGGGGTATTATTCATCTGGTCTCTCGAGAAGCTTCGTAAAGATTTTTGTCTTATCGACAGACCAATCAAGAGGTTTTCGTTTCTTTATACCGCAGGCATACAAAAAAAAAAGATAATAGTATATTCTGGATTAGCATCGAGCAATGTTATACATCACAATTACGTGAATTTCAAATATTTAACATTTTTTTCAGATGCACAAAGCAGTGATTGAAACAAAGATGAAACAATCTTAAACGTTCAGACAAGTTTTGAGAATAACTGCAAAAGTCATTGACATTCTTCAGGTCATGTTTTGACCTAAAGAACTATATGTATACGTCGTTGTATACTGTTTATAAACTTGCATTTCAGTTTCAACTCTGCAGTAGAAGACGAATATCTCTCGTGCTTTAGACCTACAAAACTTTTCTCTCTCTAGTTGAAAATAACGACGATCTCGAGAACAATTTAGTTTTCTGTGGTGTAACAACGAAGCAAAGTAGGACTAGATATGCAGCCCATATATCGCACGCTCTTTGTTTTGCGTCGACAGTTTTGCGGAAGCTCCTGCACAAGAACATATACGCAAATATACTTTGTAGATTAATTCACGAAAAGTTACTTGCAGTATAATTCACTGGCATTTAACAAAAAATTAATATGTCAACATTTTTAGGGAAAGTACATAGTCCCTGGTATTTAGTTTAATTTTTATGATCTATTCGTTCATCTATTTGGTACTCCGAGTTTAAAGGTTTGTCAGTCAGTCATTATTGCGCACAGTTTACACGCTCGATCGAGATATACAGGGACTATGGGAAACCGCTGTTGTGGCATATCCCCATGGACTAGAGCTGACGCACAAACACGTGGGGGCCAACGTTGTAGCTGTACCAGCTAGGTGTTCCGGCTCATTAGCGCATACGCATACACGCGTGAAGGATTTGTACGGGATCGGTGTGCGTTAGCTCGTATAGAGGTATAGAGGTTGATCCGAGCATGCCGGAAGCGTGCTCCATCTCCATTTAAGCTGAACGACGGCGGAGACATTGGTCATGATCTCCGATGGGTGGTGAATATTATTCGTGTACAAACTTAACTCGTCATGTCATTTCAATGTCTGCGTATTAAGAGGTACAATGTGAATATGCTTTTATTTAACGCAGTAAAATTTTTTTAATATTGAAATATTCAAATATTGTTCGCAATAAGTTCTTTGCAGTGTTTTAAGATGTTTATTAGCACTATTATTAAAATGACGATCAATATAACTTGTGATGTAACTTCCTTTAGTTTACATTACGTTTCAAGTCTAAATTGATGCGCAGTTTATATGGTAGAACTGAGAAACGTATGTGTGCAAATTTGTATATAAATATTATTAAAGGTTATTAACCAAGATCCGCTTCGATCACAAAAGTAAGATTCTTTCTATTATTTGATTTATTTTTATTGATTTAATTTCCACTTATAATACGATTATTTCAAAAGAGGCGATATTGTCGCTGTGTATCTCAAATTTAAATATCGATTAGCATAAGTATCAATGGCATCAAAATAAAGCGTTAGTTCAGATAAAACATAGCTTCCTTTCGTTTGACTTATTCAAGAATGTCATTAATGGACGTCTCATTACAGCTGTCATAGGTCGACCAAATCGAAGTACGTAAATGCTTAACGGGACCATCTCGTTGCGTCCAAGAAGTAATGTCGCGCAAGTGACATTCTACCGATATAATAATAATTAATGAAGGAAGAGCGACATTACAGGCGCTGCTCTCTGTTTATATAATTTATTACATAAATATTTAGCTGAACGATGCAAGTGGCAGGAAAACGCAGTATAATCCTGCACGATAAACGACATTTCCATTATGATTTACCACAATCGAGTGTAACTGTTTAGCCGGGAAACTACAGGGTATATGCGGTCCGAATAGTTCAATTAGTGCTCAAATATTTACTCCAATTGCGGCTGGTATTGGGACGTTATGGGCGCAACAATGAGAGAGGGGTGACCTCGAGTATCGTATAAAGCGCAGTGTAATCATTTGCGCCGATTACAGAAATTTGGCACGGATACAGGCGATCAAATTCGCAGACGTTTCGTATTATCCGATCGATCGTAACCTCGTCTAATGGTTTAACCTGTCGTTAAACGTCATACTCGATTTACTTCAACTAGATATCTCTCACCGTCGCTGAGAGCTGTGCGCCATTTCTAATGTAATACCGTTTAGATTTCAAATGACCGTCGCTACTTTTCTCGATAATCCTGTTTCGTATTACGGTTTGAAAATTAAATATAAAGCTGGCCACGATTAGCTTAAAATCGATTTCTATTTGATAAATTCAATAATTTCTATTTGAAAAATTTCAATAAATAAAAATTATTCTTTTTTTTTTTAATTAAAATTGATTTTAATACTGCATTAAATAAGAGTCTTAAATTACACGCGAATTATGTAATTTACATATATTTTCAAATTTGAAATGTATTTTTCATAGATAAAGTCTTAAAATAAAATCTCGTCTTAAGATGTCCCTAATGTCCTAAAATGAAATCTTATTTTATTTTTAGTTTATGAGTGGACAAAAAATTAATAAATAGTATAAAGCGATTCAGTATATTTTGCGTATGCATACGAAAATTATGTGATATTGTTCGTTTTGTTTTTGTATCGAATTTTGAAAAATTTTTGTTACTTAGCATTCCAAACGTACTCGCTTTGTTATCGTTTGACAGAGATTAAAGAGACGGCAAGTACATTTTTCGCTCTGAAAGAAGTGGAAGTTTCGGTTATTTTTTTCGGCAGCTTATATATAACGCCAGCCCACTTAGCGTTTCTTTGAAAACTCGTTTCCTCTTATCTTACACTCTCCCTTCTCTCGTGTGCACAGACCCTTCCACCTTCATCCTTACTCGCGTTTCACAGTCAGGCTCATTCATTAATGCCTCTCTTATTTTGGCAGTGAAACGACTAGTGCAGCCAAGTATACCGGGGGAGTATACAACTCTTCCGAGCTTTCCCATCCTCAGTTCCTTCGTCTCTTACCCTCGTCGCTCGCCTTTCGGTATCCAGTAAGGTTTCCTCCTCAAATGTTGCTCACTTTTTACTCAACATACATATACACATATACATCAGTTAGACTAATTTCGCCGACTCTTCCGCCTTCTTCGCTAACGTACTTCTTCCTCGCCTTCTTCTATTCCGTTTTGGTCAACCTATAGTCAAAGAATATACCCCCCTTTCATCCCACCAGTCGCTTACATCCCGATTTCCATTAGTATAATTGCCGGAGAACTACCCGCATCTTTGAACGCGAGTCAAGGATGCGGGCTACAAATGGTTTTCCGGAGATACTTCCGCTTTCCGTTACTTTCAGGTTGTGCTTATTTGGATGTCTAGCCATCTCGATTCCTTGCTATTTATCGGTCGATGTTTCTTTTGTCATATTCTCTCTTTCTTTTTTTCTTATTTGCCCCTCTTATTTTCCGATGTTGCATTTCCTTCCTCTTGTTTTGTCTTATTTCGGCGCCTCTTTAGCATCAAATTTCGTCTGTACACACATTCTCGATTCACAGAAAATCACTTGATTGCGAGTTTTCTCGGTGGAACAGGAAGATGCGCGACAAATTTCCTTGCTGAGGAAATAAGTGGACCTGATCATGCAATTGATTTTCATGCTTCGCTGGTAAGGGTTTTTCTCTCCATCTTCTTAACTACCCTATCGTTCGTCGCGTCTGTTGGGATAGTTGGAAATCTGAATTTGATATTTCTCGTGTATCGATCCGGGATGCTTCAATTACTGATAATTTTACTAATTCGACAACGGAGATCGTTAAATCAAATTTTTATTAAAAATAAAAAATAATTCACTAGGGAGTTCCTGAGGATACAAAATATTGTAGTATCATTATTTCATCAATCAGTAATTAATAATAAGTTATACTTAAAAAAAAATTAATTTGCTGCTGGTCAATTTTATTTTTCAGATAAAAAAATAAAACGTCGCGCATGTACGTGTGTTTATACGACAATTCAATGAATAATTAATTCACAACGAGAAATGAGATAAAAAATCATCGTTCAGGTAAAAATTAAGGTGTCACAGATTACGAATGTCGCATAACGGTGAATGAACGAAGCTGAGAGCTATATAAGGGACAAGAGAAGGCAGTTTCGCAAATGGCAAAGGTTGTACGGCTGGTGAAGTGGAGAACACATGAATTCCAACAACGGCTAGTCAGCCACAACCGCGGGACAGAACTTTCACAATATCCCCTCTCGGCCTGTTAGCCTTCCTCCTATTCGATAAAAGTTGTAGGAATTTATCGCGCGGCCGTTTCCAATGGTATTGTAGGAAGTCGCGCGGCTTCCGCCATTGTGCTTCTGGTCGTGTAGCATTCAGAGCGCGTGCTGCCGCTGCGAGAGTCTGCCGCCACTCGCTTGAATGCCCATTCAACTCGCGTCTGTGTTTTCCCATATGGCGCAAGCGAACATTGCTTACTTTTCCACATACCTTCGCTTCTTGCGCGTCCATCTCGCTGTCCTTTTCCACGGTTTCGATTTCTAAAGTGGGACTAACGAAGGATGCCTTTTGAATCTTTGTACCATGATACTTTTGGCAGATTTGACATGTGATACTCTTAATAAAAATTATATTTTTATAGATTTATTTCAGAAAAGATTCTCTCTGAACTTTATAGTGATTTAGATTAAAGATGAAGTTAAAAAAAATCTTTGAATGTGTATATATATATATGTATGTATAGAGAGAGAGACAGAATGGAGAACAATATGTGTACACAAAAATTATATTATAAATTATAATAAATTATTTATAATTACGAATATTTCCTTTAACATCATAAGAACTCTCTCTCTGAATTAGAAACAATTTTTAAAGTTACATATATACACGTGTACATTAATAATAATTCATGATTTAATTGTTCAAAATTTAAATTTAAAAACGTAAGCATCTTAATAAGTAATTTATTCGATGCTATTACACATTTTCTGTTTCATTCTCAATCATTGACAAAAATCAAATTTTATCCATCGCCTCCATCTACCAAGAAGATTAGCGTTTAATCAATTGAAGATCACAAGTCGATATTCACAGTTGGTTCTTACATTTAAGATCGTCTTAAATACAGTCTTAAAGTGTCATGAACCAATCAGAGGATTGTATATTAGCATCTCAAGACATTATTTATAAGACAATCTTAAAATAAGAACGAACTTTAAATATTGTCCATAAACTATGCCAATTAATATCAAAACGTGATTATCCGAATTTTTGGATTTTTTCATTTTCGGTTTTTTTCGATCATTTCGATTCTTCACGTTTTTCACATTTCAACGCTTTACATATCATGTGTGGATTCTTTTAGATTATAATTAGGCAATTTATAGTGACGGCCACAATGGAGCTTGACTTGAGAGTAACGAACACAGTGTGGTAACGGTGAGGTCGTGATTTAGATTAAGGATTGAGTTAGGGGGAAACCCTTGAGTGGAGAGTGGAGAACGGAGCATATGGATATATAGACTAGAGGAAGAGAAAGAGAGAAGAAGGGAGAGAACGAAAGAGAAAGACAGAGCAAGAGAAAGCAAACAGCGATAGGTATAGATATAGAAAAGGAAGAAGCGAGAATAGAAGAAAGGGTGGAAAGGTGGTAGGATGAAAGGAACTCAAGTACCTGAGTACGAAATGAAGGATACTCAAACGGTGAACCCATTCCTCTAGCACCTGCGATCCCTTATACGTTTACTATCCTATGGCCTCTCCTCTCCCGTTCATTCGTTTCAACTCGAAGATTCGCCTGGGACAAAGGATTCGGCCACGGGGATGATTCTAATCGAATATGATTATCTGCCATCTTCATCAGCCACGTTCGCACCCCCTTCTCGCGAGAGAGCCCTCAGGCGCCGAGTTCGTCATGCAGCGGATCGGGCTCGTGGGAATTTTCTCTCGGACGAATAGATGGACGGATGGAAACGAGAGCTCGATCTGGCGAACAAGCTATCCGATTTAATCTATGAGGAGTAGTCCTCCGCAGAATTTCAAGTGAGAGACGAGACCGGTAATATTAGTCGCATCATGGTAGCCGATGCGTTTCTGAGTTATTGTTCTTGGTTCACATCGTTATAGTATAAATATAATATGATGAAGTACCTATATATTCATGTATGTGTGTGCGCGCGCACAAGATTTAATAATATCAGTAGAGAATCCCCGGCGCTTCTCTCTCAACTGTTTATCAGTAAAGTTATAGTGGATTAGAATACAGAATACAGAAAGGATGCAAGAGAGGGAGAAATAAGCAACAGAATAAAAGAAAAAAGCGAGAGAGCAAGCAAAGAGAAAAGATACGAAATGTCAAGCAGATAATCTTCGGAATTATTTCTACCATTATTCAAAGTCAATTTCTTTGTCTTTTTCTAACTGCAGTAACGACGGTCTCCCATTTATGATTTCATTGACCGATTCTTATAAATTCTTCTGTGCCGGGCACACATTTGCCTGGGACGAGTTGCATTTCGACGTGGCAATACCTTTATATCGATTTTACAGCAGGCTGAGGCCGATGGTCTCGTTGCATGCGCAACAGTCACTAACGAATGCGTCCGAGCTGCTTCGAAAAACGGTTCGTGCAAAAAAAACCACCTTTAAAAGCATATAGATAAAGTTCGATGCGATAAACTTCTCTACTCTGGGCTAAAATTTTGCCAAATCTTTAAAGTAACAACTTAACGCTAAAACGGTCGCGAGCCGATTATATTTCAATTATTAAGTATTTTTTCATCGAGATCATTAAATTCATATTTCGATCTCTTTATATATTTTTACTTTATATTTCAAAATAACATTCAGTTTACATCAAATATGTATAAACAAAAGGATAAATTTGGAAAAAAAAGACAAAGTTTTCTGCTTTCTTTCCGTCTATACAGGATGGAAAACTATTTTTCGAAATAACCGTCAATATTGTTGAATGTTTCAGTGTTACGAAAAATAAAAGGAACGGAAAAAAAAACGAATAAAAACACAATGGTAATCGTGAAAGTTTGACCGACTATTTGGAAATGTCTCGAAGCGTCGGGAATAACGAAACGAGCGGAAATCTGATGAAAGTAGCTTCGAGAAAACGCAAAGTCGATCAACATGCACGTACGTACGTACTTGCCGTCACATTTCGTCCTCGTAAACACACACACAGTCGCGTAAATAAAACTCGTGGCAGCCGTGCGGGACACGATACAAATTCAGGAATGTATTCAACGACTATTTGGACGTGGATTTCCATCGGTGGCACCGGGAACACCGTCGCCGAGCAACGGGCTATTTATTACCCTTTTCGCCGCGAACGGTCCACCCCTTCTTGATGCATATAAACATGAAGAACGCCGGCGGCCGCACATAAATGCCGTAAGAATTTCACGGATTTTCCCCGGCGCCGGTCAAACACTGCCGTCCTTTCGCGAAATTTATATACGGCGAATAAACTACTTCAGCATACGTGTGATTTCAACCGACACCTATCTCTTCATCTCTCTCTCTCTCTCTCTCTCTCTCTCTCTCTCTCTCTCT
>NW_017279252.1:394713-568954 GCF_001594065.2 Cyphomyrmex costatus | reverse complement strand
CTCTCTCTCTCTCTCTCTCTCTCTCTCTCTCTCTCTCTCTCTCTCTCTCTCTCTCCCTCTGTCTATCTCGCTTTCTCGCTTCGCGTTACTTTAATCCACCGTTTATGCACAGCTCCATGGCGGCGATGTCGCAATGAGCGAGAGTTGGAGCTTGTAAAATTTTCAAAACGTTCCGAGTCCCGTTTCAGACTCGGTAATTTGAGGACGTAAAAGCGTCGCTCGGCGTTTTCCATCGACGTTGCATATTCCGGACGGCGGGGACATAGCCGGTGATGGAAACGCCGAGAAGAGAGAGAGAGAGAGAGAGAGAGAGAGAGAGAGGAACGGCGCTCGGTTCCTGACGATAACTAATATGGCTGACCCAGCATCCCCCGGACGTGGGATAGCTTCGGCGTGGACGGTACACTTTGATGGCTTACCGAGACTCCTATCGGTCATATTAAGTAGCTGGGCATCGGACCCCCCGTCGATCCTACCTACTGGCGAGGAGAGATGGAGTCCATCCTTCAGCCCGCAACTTATTCGTGCGGCCATTCGGTGCCGGGGACCGCACCCTTAAATCTTCGACCTCCTTGACCCTCACATCGGCTGAACGCGCTGCGCCAGAGCTACCTACCAGTCACACTGACGAAGATGAAAATTCGAGAAGAGCGCTCGTCCTCCATGTTTATGAGAGTACGTGGAATCCGGCCAAAACGTGAAACTCGTCATGCCGCACGCGGCATTTTGAAAGTGCTGGAAGTATCAGCCTTAAGACATGAAGTATCCTGCTGTGGAGTCATTGCAGCAAAAATGAAGAATATGATACATGCAGATGCATTTGCTGCGTAACGCAAAAAAGGGTCGCGCATGTTACATTGAATGTTTATAAATTTAAACGAGTATAAATCTAAATTCGACTGGGCGCGTGCAACCATCCGCAAGATGCAATATCATATGAGCTGATGTTGAACACGATTCGCCGTAATTGATTGGGGAATATTTCAGGAATATTCTGGAATTTATACTCTCTATTGCAATGCTGCACACACATATTAAAGGCCGCATTTATACCACGCATTTCGCACTATAGGATGCGTATTTAATATGAAATATAATCTCTACATATTAAAGGAGAGAATGAAATTCTGTATTAGAGAATATTAAATTTGCGATACATAGACCGAAGACTATATAGCGGTACAATACAATGCGATACAAGAATAGATCCGTTGAAACATGAGGTAATTATATTATCATTAATAAAATAATTGAATAATAGTTAATAGTACAATGTATTATGATAATGCAAATATTACAAAAATATCCAAAGTAGGTATAAAACTTCGATATAGACAAAAGAATTATTTTTAAAAGTTATATATTAATTCTATAAAAGAAAACGATTGCTGAAGTATCTAAATATATATAGGTCTGAAAATAATTTTGTTAGCCCATCAAAATATAATTATGTAGAAATCCAAACATGATGAGCAATGCTCCAAAAAATTTTGAAATTTTAACGACCAGCTTAAGCATTCTACATAATTATTTTGATAATCCAACAAAATTATATTCAGATGTGTATCTAATTAAATTTTTAGATATTTCAGCAAAACCGTCTCTTCATGTAGCAATTATATTCTTAATTCATGAAGTTTTTCTGCTCTCATAAATTCTTATAAGCCATTTATAATGTAATAGCGCGGAAGAACATAAAATCCGACGTACACAATATTAGAACGAGAGTCAGCTCGATATAAATTCTCATGCATTCAACGGTAGCGGAAAACTTGGCGGGGATAAGGGACGTTATGCCTCGTGCCGAAAGAGAAACTCCTGAAGTGGTTTTCTGTCTTCGTTTGCAGACTACCGGGCAAAGTCGTCCGATTATCGAGTTTCGCGAAGTCGGACGTCGTTACAGTTTTCCCCCCCCCCCCCCCCCCCCCCCCATCTCTTCGAGATATTCCGCGAAGACTGAACATCGGTAACGAGGCACTCGAGCCCAGCGTCGACAGCTCGGAGGCCAACTTATCAGAACTCACAAATAAGGACGGCTAGCGTTTTCTCCGAATATCCCCTCGATGTGGATTCCAGACGCCGGAGTGCCCGTGGCGAATTTTTCAACGTTCTTTTTTCATCGCTTGTACGCTACCAATGCCTATTTTTCGCTCGAAAATCTCTCTTGCTCGCGTTCTCCAATTTGATTCACTTCATCTCCTTTTTTCCACTTTTCCTTCCCTCCCTTCTCTCATTGTTCTTCCTCTGTTTCTATTTCCGGTTTCCCATCCTCTTTCTCTCTCTAACTCATTCGACCATTATTCTAATGAAAATATGATGAGATATCATTTCACCGACTGATTGCCCTCATTACTGGACAATGCCCGCCAGCTGTGCCAGCATTTCCGGCATCGCGCGCTCTACCTTTGATTTAAATAGCGTACGTTTTCTGCGATGCCGCTTTACCCGCGGGAGACTCTTCCATCCCGCTGGATTGCGTTCATCCGCTCTTTCGTTTCTCAGTCGATGGTCCATGACGATCCACATCTACGTGCGCGCAATTAGGATTCCCCGCTATCAATTCCGCGGAGGGTCAGCGAATCGGTTTCCTTTGCGCCGTTAAGGTCTCCGAGAGAGAACCGAAAGGAAACTCTGGAAATAAGATGGAAAGTCCGGTACTTCGGTGAGCTCCAGAGTTTTCCGGTTCGGGTTCTCGTACTTCTTACGCCTCGGTCTTCGTGACTAGAGGGGGTCAGACAGACAATTCTATACCTTTCGAGTCTCAGGGGGAAGAGAAAAGGTTCGTCTGGCTTCGCTCCGTAAGGGAATAAGAACAATGATGACGGACACGACAGTTTCCATTTGGGGAAACTTTCCGTTCGCCTAATGCAACATATATCGTGAGCGAAATAAATATTGGCGGCTAAGTTGAATTTAGTGTACACATTTGAAATAAACGAGCGTGTGTTGCACACAAGCAGCGCGTGCTTCGAGAATTCCAGGGCTTTTTTAATTAACAAAGAATGACAGTTAAAATATTTTATATATGATATAAAAGTGAATTAGGTTATTTTAAACAGAATGTTAAATTAGTATCTCATCTATGTACGACGTTTTTTTATGAAATCCCGTTATATTACATAGAAAAATATATTGCCGTGATATTTAAAAATCGTACCGTCGCGTATAATTGCATTTGTAATCGTTAAAATAATTATTAAACCACAATTTCAATTTTAAAACGATTATTATTGTCCTTTATCGAAAAATTCACGTAGATCGCAAAAGGCTTGTGTAAAATTATTTTGTCGTATTAAATCCGATCTACAATTACGGTGTAAATGTATTATAATTGTAAGAATTGACCAATTACGATTGAAGAAAATATCTAATTGTGATTGGAAAATTCTTACGATCATTTGCAGTTATGTTTATTATGCAATTGTAGATCAGGTTTTACTCTCGCTAAAGTTGTATGCTGCTAAACATCTGTCATTATTTCGAATATTTTTTTGCGTACATTTAAACGTTCTTTTAATTATAATATAATAAATACATATACATATAAGTGGTTCGACTTGTGCAGATATCAGGTTATCTTTATTTCTTTATAAAAGACGATAGTCGTCTAAACTCTCACCAAAATTTTTTATTTATTTCTTCATTTTTAATTATAAAAAATACAACTCTCTCTCTCTCTCTCTCTCTCTCTCTCTCTCTCTCTCTATTTTCTACTCTAAGTAAGTTTTTTATTGTCACATAAATTTTGTTTTTCTCCATGTTATAACCATGTAAACTTCCATTAGTCAGAACTTTAATAGTGTCCAATACGTAAGAAAATGTTTTTGAGCCAAAAAATATGACATGCTCTGAGATATTAATGAGATGTTAACTCTAATTATTATTACAAAACCTAATATTTTTCTTATTAAAATCAGAAATGGAAAGAAAACTAAGTAATAAATATCTAAAAAAGTAATTTATTAACGTAAAAATTGCTGTCTATATATGTGATAATAGATTTGATAAAAACTCTCCTGAAAAAAAATCTACGCCCATGGTCTTAATAAAGTACTCGTATATATATATATATACCGTCTCGTCAGTTTTTATTAGTAGAAAAAGAAATCGGATGCCAACCCTTATAATTACATAACAGGAGAAACAATTTTGCCTTAGGCTTAGTCGGAGGGTAGAACGCCGAAAGTAAGTAAAGTGTGAAAGAAATTGTCTGATAGGTACCTACTTCCGTAGGGTCGCGCGAAGTCGATACGACGCAAAAAAAAAAAAACGCGAAGAGTAGAAGTACGGAAACGGGAAGTCGTGTCAAGGGCGGAGATGGTCCGCGATCAAGAGAACGTCTCTTCCTCTCAGATCTGTCGAGTTCTCTCGAAAAAAATTAGAATCCGCTTTTTTGGACGGCGTGATTCAATTTACAAACTAAATCAAGTTAGCATTCGCGCCACGAGGGATGAACGCCTACAGAATTAGTCTTGAATATTCGAATTTTAGTATCCCTTCTTGTTGCTTCATCTCCGGCGATTCTTCGAAAGCCTTAAGCTTATCTTTTCTTTTTCGTTCGACCTCCAACATCCTCTTACTCACATTTTCATTCAATACCTTTCTAATCAAGGAAAAGCCCTTCTACGTAGAAAAACAATTTTGCTGAAGTACGCACAGAAAGTTACTGTATGAAAATAACAATTACCTGTTTCTATCTGTAAATCTATCATAAGTTTATTACAAGTATCAAATTTGTTTAAAATACATCTGAGAATTCTAGTTTAATACTTCAATCAAGAATATTAAATTAAAGCAAGTTCGTGATTTGTTTATTATATAAAATCACTTCTACGATCAATTTTACAATATTTTTAAAAAAGAATTCTTTTTTGAGAATACAATAAGTTTTTTAAAATTTGCAGTACGTATATTTGAAGATCTTTATAAAAGATTATTGTTTGTTAACGATAAATGATATTTAAAAGAAAGAAAATAAATTAGGTAATAACTCTTTTTTAGCAATAGAATGATATTTTTCCATGCGTAACTAAAAATTTAGTTAGAAATAGTCCGAAAATAATTTCATTGAATCAGAAAAATAATTATGTAGGACGCTCAAGTTTATTGTTAAAATATCAAAACTTTTTGCAGTGTTGCTCATCATGCTTGATTTCTACACAATTATTTTGATAGTCTGACAAATTTAATTTTAGATTCATATCTAGCTAAATTTTTAGATACTTCAGCACTCGATTCTCCCGTGAATACTTTCTGTAGCTCATTATTTCTTTACATCGTTCCTTAAAATCGCTACGTTCTTATATTCGATTTTGAATAACCACGAGATTCGGAGAATCGTATAAAATTAAAATGTAACGTGTGCGTGACTTATGATTGATTTATATCGTGCGGCAAATAATGTCAGCAGCCGAGTAAATAACCCGTTCAAAATATTAATTATCGATTATACCAGTTCGAACAATGTATTCCGCGCATTTTGTTTTCCGTCGAAACAATACGCGATGAAATTTTGATATGACTTTTATAATCGATTCAATAATTCAACATATTATTTGTTCGTCTGTTTTGTCGACATTTTTGCCGCGCACGTAGAATAGCAACATGTCGGGGTAATGTAGAATAATGATGATAATGACGATGATAATAATAATAATAACAGCCGTAATAGTAATAATCAAGCATAAATGGCGGTCCAAAGAGCGATCGAACTTTGTCCATCGAAATGTACGCGAATCCTACGCAATGCTGTCGTTTTTGAGTTGACGTCATCGCATATCACAATGCATATTCAACGCGTAATTCCGTGAATTATTCCGCATAATCGCAGACGGCTTTGATGTATCGTTGCATCGTCAGCATACTGATTTTAGAATCGTATGTTGAGCAAAAAATATATATATGCACATATATTGTGTACATATCATACTTTTAATCCTATAAAAGTACACATTAAAATAAACAATTTATCAATACTGTTCTTGTTTATAATTTTATATATTATCGTTACAAATTATTATACAGATTGAATATTGAAAAATTTTTCTGTAAAAACTTTGTATCTCGTCTTAAATTTTCTATTGTACCTTCTATTTTCCTCTCTAAGTACGTTGAAAAAAAATTGTTTGTCGTTTTCTTCGATAAAATCTCTCGTTACGCACAGGTAGGCCAGTACATATTGTGCGGTTCAAGTTTCCGGAAGTGACTCGTCGCCTAAGTTTCCGTTTAGTCCGTTCTTCTTTCTTATCCGCCCTTACGGGCTTAATTCCCGGGAAAATCGGATTTTCCGGTCGATTGGAAGCGCCTTCTATGTACGTAGGATGCAAGGATGCTCTTCTCTACTACTCTTGCTATCTCTCTCTCTCTCTCTCTCTGTCTCTACATGTTCGAATCGGCCTGAGTATCTCGGTGCCTCCAGCTTTTGTCGAGTAACATTCATATTTATTTCAGTCTCTTCTGAAGTCGAACACGCGTATAAGATGGCAGCAAACGAATAAGAGAAAACGGGAGGAATGGAGGACAGAGAGAGAAGGAGGGGATGAGAAAAGCGATCGTCTTTGTCTCGGTATTTCCTTCAGGACAAGCAAGCCCCGTCAGTCTCCTTTCCAGGAGAGATTAGAACGACGAGAGATACATACGCGTTTCCCGGCGGAAGTAAAGGAGACGAATAGCCTTTCTGCGAGACAAACTTCCTGTCGTGGCGATCTCCTGTCTAGCTTCGCATAATGTGGTAGATCGCGCGCGAGGAAACGAGACTTATCGAGTGCATTAACAGCAATGTGTTTCGCAATTGATGAGAGATTCTGAAATTACGTGAGAGATAAGAGATGATTATACACTTGTTACAATTCTATTGCAATGACGGATTTGAGTATTTGTTTTCGTGATTAGTACTCGAATCAAAATTTTATTCAAATAATTTTAAGTGTTGGACATTTTAAATTAACGATTCAAGATATAAAGCATTTCTTGTCTTCTCTAATTCCGTGTTTCTTCTCCGTATGCTTTCGCCTTAACGAATCCATTACTGATATTTGTACCGATTATTTTTGCATTTCACGATATTTGCGTGATGGTAAATAATGATTATCTTTACGACTACTTCGCATCGCGAGGCCTTTTTTCGCGTTTCATAGCTTCAAAATAAATGGAAGAAACGTCGAGAAAAAAAGCAGCGTAGCAGAAACTAAAGTCGGTCATTAGAATTGCCCCAGGGAGGACTCCGAGCTGGCTGCACGGACTCGCAGGCACTTTAATCTTAGACTCTCGGCGGCTTAAGTTTACGTTGAAAGATTTTTCGAGCGAAGAATAAACGTAACTTCCGTAAAAATTTTTTAGTCTGATGACTTTCACACAAGCGTTATCAGTTTTGGCGTAATTGAACTATACTTTTATATCAATACGATTTAACGTCAAACAACCAACGTAAAATATTTATTAGTTTCATTGTATTTGGCTAAGAGCAGAAGTAAATTCATTCTGTCGTATAGGAAAATTCAAACTTTTAACCATTGGCGACGTACGTTTGATACGAGTTATTGGGAGCAATGATTGCGAGCGAACAGTAAACATTGTCGGTTTGTATGAGTACCAAATGCACTCACTAAAGAGAAATAAATAAGATATTAGAAGCGAAACTTCAAACAACTCGCATGCGCCAGAGCGCAATCCACTCAATAATTCATTATAGGACGAGAAGTCGCATTTACGAGGCAGAGAATCTCCAATTAAGACACTCCTCGAATCATGCACCCCACGAATTATAGGAGATGTTTCTGTGATAGAAAAAAATTCAACTCGGTAACTTTAATAGTAATACATCAAATAAAAAAAATTCATTATTCATGTTGTATCCGACTTACTTTTCTATTCAATTAAAACCCATGTTTATTTCGACATAATCGATCATCTTTTTATTATTTTTGCAACGTTTTGTTACGAACTTGCTAGTGATCGACAAGGATACTCTCTTTGCAAGAGAATTTCTGCGACAAAACAATTCCGCCTTCTACTTTTGCGAAAACGTCTGGATCGAAAAAGCAGAATCTTGTAAAGGAAGTCGACAAATTCGTTACTGAGAGTAGACGGAGAATAGAAAAGTAGTAAGTAAAAACCGCAAAGAACATATATACGTATATACACATATGTATACGAGATGTCTCAGTGCTATTTAATGTCCTTTCGACTACAGACATTAAAAAGTAGAAGTTAATTTAATAGGATTTACTTCTGCAGTGTTATTACATTGTCGTGGTATAATATCTGTCTTTTAATTTTAACAGACAAAATTTTATGCCAAATTACATTTCAAGATTCTGTTAGACTTGCAATTAGCAAAACTTTCTTCTTCTAATTAACTTCAACTATATTTCATTTTTAATTTATCATGTAATCACCTATGAAAGAGAAATAAAAAGAAATGATAAATAATGACTGGATTTGTCTACTTTAAGGTGGATACGCAATGAGCAAATAAACAACAAATGAACAATAAATGCAAATGTTCGAATTTGTGTTAGTTGTTTGTGTTAATTGTTTGTTTGTTTCCTTTGCGTTCATTTCCCAAACATTCGCATTCGGCCAGATTTGATCAAGATTCAGTATCCGCAGTTATCGCCATGCAAAGAACGTAAAAATATTGGACGATATATTGATTGCGTTCATTGTTCGTTCGTTGTTCATTCGCTCAATGCACAATTTTAGATTTTGTTCAGAACGTAATAAATTGCTTGCAAGAACATCGATGCCCGAGGCATTCCGTATATAAACTATATAAAGGGATCAGAGAATGAGCCACGAAAATTGGTATGATTCACGAATCGATTGAAATGGAGCACAAAATCATAGAACCACTCCGCGGTTGCGAATAATGGTTTTTCGTCTTGGACAATTGGGGATGGGAGAAAGTGGAAAAAGAAAGAGAGAGAAAGGGTCTGTACATTCAGCAGAGAAAATCGCGGATCGAATATCATCGACTTCTATAAAGGACGTGTATGTAGTACGCGATGGCGATTCCTAAAAGGTCGGACCGTTTAAAATCAGAACCTGAACTCTTTGAATCGAGGCTGAAGAGGCGAATAAAAGCTTGCGTTTTCCCATCCTTTCTCGTCTTTTCCGTTCTCATGTTCACCCTGGAATCTCTTCCTATCGTTATCGTCTTCGCGCCTGCTCGAAAGGACCAAACAGCTATTGTCAAATGCCACATTACTCTCCGATAAGTCTGAAAAGAATCAATTTGTATGGTCTTCGCGTTCGATAGTCGGCATCTCTTCTTTTCACTATCGTTCCCTATTATCGCCATAATTCATTTTGATATCTGCCACGACGTTCTTGCGAAATGGTATATCCCTGTCTGCGCCTTTTCGGAAATCGTTCTTTTTTCAAATCTTTTTACAAAAAGCGAACGACCGGGAAATAGTGCACTTTGTGTATCGCGAGATACCATCTCTCTCCTCTCGGCATTTATTCTTCTCTTCTTACAAACGCATCTCGCTCTCTTTTTTTTTTTTTTTTTTTCATAAAGTTGTTTCTTTTTACAAAGGCTTTCACCAAACGTTCCTCATAAAGCTGTCTGTTTTCGTTCGTTTCGATGAACGTTACTGTGAACATTCGACCTGGAAAGACATCAAAGCACGATTTGCGTAACGCAATACAAACGGATTTCACGAATTCTCGCTGACGCGAAGCTACAGGTTGTCTCAGCACGACGGAGAATGCCAAAGATCTGATTGTACGAGGCTTTACTCGTCGATTTAGCCCGTCGCGTGTATTTTATCGTCGCGGCGAAGCGTCACTATCTTTCGGGGTCGTCGTCGGTAGGGAGGTTTCATTGCTGAGGCTTACGAGTGCAATTCGCGACGGACGATGGAGAGTGAGGAGGCGGCGAATGCCGTCGTGCAGGAAATTCTCCGGGAACCCGCGAGAAAGTTAGATTGCTGAAATAGTTGCCGACGTTCTTATCTCTGTCGCGGCTGGTGGCCTGGCACGATGAAGAAAAAACCGAGCAGAAGGGGATGCGCGAAAGAGGTTAGCGAGGAAGAGACAGAGGGATAGAGAAGGATAAGATAAACGGAGGTAGATAAAAGAAGAGAGAGAGAGAGAGAGATACAGACACACACAGACACACACACACACACAGACACACACACACACACACACACACACATATAATATATAAGTTCCAGCTGTGGGTGAAAATTCGTAGCTAATTTATGTGCCAATTAATTGCTAATTAAGGTGCCGCTTTTTCGGACGAATTAAATTCTCCGGACAAACCGCCGCGACGGTTTAGATAGAAGCACAAGGGGAAAGAGAGTATAAAACCGCCCTCCGACGTTCCTAAGTTGACTGTTACCTTCTTAACTTAAACTTCTCGCTTTCTCTCTATCGCTCTATCACGATTTTTCGTTCACGCTCGAAACTCTTTCGCAAACCGGAAAGATATTCGCCCGGGCGTCCCGCACTTCTTACAGTTCGAAACTTTTACCTTCCACTTTTTTATTGCGGATCAGGCTTCAATCGGTGGGTTTCTGCTCGCGCGGATATATACTGAACGCTGGACGATCAGCCACAGACTTTTGGAAAATTTTAGCCGATTCTCCGTAAAAAATTTGATAGCACTCCGCTATTCCTTATGAGTATTCGAAGTAGTATTTTGTGTTTTATCGATCGTATGTTTTATCTTGATGAAAAAAAAAAAATTTTTATTAATCCAGAAATACTCATTTAAACTATTAATTTTTGAACCTCAGAGGAAAAAAATGTGAATTGTTATAAAATATTATTTTGTATGAGAGATAGAATATTGCTTTTTATATTTTTTAAATAACTATTCTTTACGAACCTTTAAGTATACAATTCTATTGAAAATCCGCAATAAAAAAAACGTCATATATATTAATTAAAACTTTTATATTTTTTAAATACTATCATAATAATGTACCTATTTAACGTGCTTATCCTGTTTAATATTTTGGTTTCTTTTATATTTTTTTCTAAATTGTGATTAAATTCATATATATCTGTAATGTTCTCAAGTGCTAATAAATAAAAAAACAATCAATAATATACAATATGTTGTTAATAATAATGATTTTAATTGGGACATAAAGACTCTCCATGTGTCATTTGCGTAAAAAAAAATTGAGTCGCTATTCTCCCAAGTTAAATAAAATTTGTTTAATTATACGAGAAAAAGCAAGTATCATCATGTTCGCAGGAGATTTGCGAGTAAATTTTTTAAATTTTCGATTCTTATTTTTTTCATTCAAGGATTACGACATGATCGAAGCTCGACAACTTGACTTACTAGAATCCATTAACTTTCAAGTAATTTCGCAATTAGGACCGAAGCCATCGAATTTTCGTTCCTTTTCGATGGAAGATTTCCGGAAAGGGGATAATTTCGATTTCTATCTTCGTTCAAATGCGAGGTCGTTTACTACTAGTTTCACGGACCATTTTCTGAAGGAGGTAAGGTTGATTTTCTATCGATAGTAGTTCAGGAGCTCGCGCGCGCACCTGGAGAAATGCTCGGCTTGTAATTTCACTGCAATGGAAAAGGCAGCCAAACTGCAGACACGCTTCTACCGAGGGATGTTTATGCGTTTCCTCTAATTCCTCGCTCCTTGTGAATCGTCCTCTTGCTCTCGCGGAGTAGACCGTGTTCGATTGTAAGGGTCGCTGCAACGGTCCATGAGCGTTGATTCCACCGAGAGAAAAGCTTCGCGAGACCGAAGAGCGGGGTCAGGAGGGAGAAACGGGGTTGACTGGGGAGCGAAAGCGGGGGACAAACAAGCGGAATGGAGTACGGCGAAAGAAAACAACCCCTCCGCGTACGAAACAAAAGAGTCCCGTGCTCGAAACAGAAATCCCGCCGCTCTTTTTCTCCGAGGCAGGAGTAAATATTGTCCACCTTCGACGTATACTATACACACCCTATACCTGCCACTCGCACTCGGGTTTAGTTCGACGTTACAATATGGCGATTAACAGTTCGCAGAATTTTTCAAAGTATTCATACTACCGGTGTGCCATTAGTACTAATACTTCCGAGCTTGAGCATGATGCTCACCATGTTTTAATTATTCCAGTGTTGTTAAGTATCCAGATGGAGAAAGTAAGTCGAATAATTTTTATCTTACAACACTAGTAAAAATATTCTAGCTATTTTTGTCGAATTTATGAACTTAACTTGTTGAAAAATAAAAAATACAAAAGTAAATTTGAATTACAATTAAATACACACACAATTATTAAGAACTTTTAAAATTAAAAAATTCAAAAGTTAGACAAATGAAAGTACAGCGTGGTACTTATTGTTAGTGTACAAATATCCGAAGAGGTTAGGTATATATCTAAGTAAATTATATTTAACTTGTTATTATAAATTTTTATATTTCGATCGCATTTGGGATCATCCTAATTAAAATAAATTTTACATAAATGGTTGCCTGTTCCTATATGCACCTGTCAATTCCATAAAATATATTATACTAATAGAATTCTAGCGCATATTACTTTACATTTTTCTCCGTGCAGTCCCTCTTTCAGAAACAAATCGATCACTACGCGATAAATCTCATAAGTCAGTGTCGTAGCAAAAATTTGTTTAATATAGAGATTCAAATTATATATCACAGGCATATTTACAATATAATTATTGGTTCGTATAATTTTCCAATGTGCTCATACATCGATATTATGTTGCTTTGAAAGATTTTTTCTTACATTTATATACATAGTTACACGATGATACACAATAGCAATTATGTCCAGATCCAGTTCGTATTACCGTACACAGCAGTAGGATTAATGGACAACGATCACTCATTGCGATAAACAAACGGCTTATGGTTTTGAAATGCACGATTTTCCCGATGCACAATGGATTGACTTTTGAATTCCATAGACTGGTACGATTGGATGGATTATCCGTTGCACTTTTGCTCGCAAAATACTGCATACAAATATTCCATTGTTTCTCGCAATTTTTAAGTTCAATGGATTTTATTTTATAAACTAATATTTAAATGTGCCTGCACCAGAAAACGTATGCACGTCAAAAAATAAATAAAAAAGATATAAAATAAAATAAAACCTTTTATCGTTGATACCGCAAAGGATTCATTAAATTATGTTCATATAGTTTAAATATTTTATTATAAAGATGACATTTATAAAATATTCGCATTCTGCATACAGTATACTGGGATTTTTTATTGATATAAAAACGTAATATTTCTTTCGATCTGCAATTTTGTATTTATTAGTTGAATTAATCTAATTAACGTTTTTATAATAGTTTTATTTTTAAATTCATGAATATATATTTATGAGATTTATCGTTCTTTTCTATTTACTCATTTTTTTCTATTGATTTTATGATGAAAATTGGAATATCTCAGTACTTTCTCACTTCTTTCTAATGATTAAAACGTCTATTCAATTATGAGCAAATTATTCAGGAAAAATCGTTAATAACATTCAAATTAAATGTGACAAAAATGGCTACGCAAATGACACTCATAATTAATTAAACCTCATTCTCAGATACTAACGATTTTATGGCGGAAATCTGGAAATAGCGGTTAAACCGAGCGATCATAAAATCTCCGCTTTCTAAATTACTTCGTAATACGAGTGTTGGCACCCATACTCAAATCGACATTTCCATGTAGCAAACGCGAATACGACGAGTAGAACTCGTAGCTTATTTATGATGTCTATCGATGCGGCTTTAGTTTCCTCGTAGTCTCGTTTTTCCGATCGTACTCAATCGTTTCTCGAATTAAAACGTCCGACTTGGTAAAACTTTTGTCCGAACTATCCCGCCCAAAAGGAGAGCGGATTCTCGCGGATGGTTGGCGAATGGGGCGGGCGAGAAAAGATCCCGGTTGTTTTCTTCGAGATTTTTCTTACGCTCTATGAGAGACCACCAACGAAAAAGCTGATGGTGGATCGCATCGACGACGTGAGATCAGATACGGACGAACCAGAGCAAAGGGAGAAGAAAGAATCGCAATGTAGCTTGTTAATTAAGCATCAGATTTAACGAATTCTTCGATTGCTCGGTTCTTCATATCTGTCTCTTTCTCTCTTTTGCAGTAAAGTGCCGTAGTTTTAAAACTTGGAGATGACGGCAAAACAATCGGCATAAACGTAACTACATTTTGTATTCGTCCGAGCACTTGTTCACTCAAATTGAATCAAAAGTTAAAATCATTAACTCCTACTCTTCGACTACGGTTAAAGTTGGGTAATGTATTGCAATGAGATCAATTTGACTTGATAAATAAGTAACGTTATATAGAAAGTGTCTTAGCAAGCCGCCTTTTTACTTATGCATTTTTCACAATTCTATAATAAATTCCCCCCCCTCTCCTCCTCTCTCTCTCTCTCTCTCTCTCTCTTTCTCTAAAATTATTATTTCAATTTTAAGAGAAGAAAAATAGTAATAAATATTTTTCGTAATAATTTACAAGAATCATCGGAAATACAGGGTTTTTATTTTTAATTGCTTCAATCTCGAAATTTATATAAATTAAATCACAGATACGAATAAATGATACAATTTTATTAATTTAATTTTACAAATAAACTTTGGGGGAAAATATTCTGAATCTTAAAAATAGAAAAAAATTAACAAATGGCAATTTTATCAATAACTTCATTAAAAAGAAAGTTAATTCAAAATTAAATAAAAAATTCGTAAATTAAAAACTCGTTATCTTCCATATAGTTAATTTCACAGATCTATTAATTCGCAGGATTAGATGTATTTATATAGGAATAATTGTCAAGATTTAAGGGAATGCTTCATAGAAGTAAGAAATTTAAATGAATATTACAACGTTCTCATTAAAATAATGCCGTTGTTATAGCGGCGCATCGATCCTTGCATCGCGTAGCGCTCTCTTAATTACCGCTCTGCGAGCTGCGGCAAAGCGGAAGAAACAAGGTAACATAGCGTTTCCCTATAGAGCCATTGTTCATTCGTTATTCACGCCTGTGCAGGATTTAACGCAATTTCCATTTTGAATACCGTCGACCATCCATCGCGTTCTTACATCGGGTGCCAATTGTACGGTGGCAATTAAAACACAATTCGTTCCCCCGCTTCCGCATTTCGTTGTTTCGGTGGTCAACGGAGTCCTAGAAGAATTAATTCGTGAATTTCGAAGGAGATGGCACAACAACAGTTCCGTACGAACTTTCAATGTTTCGACGCGGAGCGTGTAAAACGAAATGGATAGGATCGTCCGAGCGTGGCTACAAGAACCAAAGACGCCACTTAGTCCTCGTGCAAATTTAATTCCGAATCCCTACGAGAGACGCGAAATTGGGGCATCCTCCGTCATCAGGAAGGTTAATATACTTTGTGCATTTAGCGGTAGAGTACGATGAATCGCCCCGGGAACGAAAACGTGACACAACACACAAGCCCGCTTTTAATATTGCATGACTTTCCCCATGGCGAAATCGCGAAGAGTGAGAATCGTCGGATAGTTCTTTTTATTTGCCGTTGGAACTTTCGGGGCTTCCGGATGTGCGTTGTTTTGTTCGCATGAGGGAAACATCGATCCAAGAACACATCACTGGAAAACGACATTATCCTGTCGAGAGAAACGCAACCAATAATTCAACAGCATGTTTTTGTTGCGCGATGCGCAAGAACTGCTACCGCGCTTCGGGGAATCCTGGAGCGAGAAACTGTCGTGTCGCCATCACGTTTCCACGTAAATCGACAAATTTTTATCCTGTTACTTGTTGGCGTGCAATTACCGTTGCATTGAATTCGGTTACTATTTGTTGTTCTTGTTTAAACAATGAATTTAGATGCTACCCTTTATGCAAAACTTTTTTTAGAATATCAAAAGCGATCTGTGTCAACAAAAAACAAATACAATTTTAATAATAGAAATTGTTACATCTTGTTATTATTACGATAAAATTGTATACATTTTTTATTTTGTGAAGACTGTAAGTTCCAGGGTTTGGTATAATAATTGAAATGCGAAAATATATAACAAATTTCCGAAATTATTTAAAATAAAAATCGTAGTGGTTGATAAAAAAATGATTGACTTATTTAAAACGAAAAATATGAAATAGATTCCGAAAATATTTAAAATAATAAAAATTAAATAACTCTTATTTCTTTTTATTTAAAATATATATTATACCATATTTATTTAAATAACTTTATTTTAAATACAATCAAGCGCACACTCTAAGGTAAGTTCGTAAATTTGTATAAAATAAAGTACATCAATCAATTAAAAAATGTATTTAAGATTTATGTAGAAATATTATTAAATACTAGAGATTCAACCTCGATTATATCTAGCGCTTCTTATTTATTTGTGTTATTTCATATTTGCATCATTTTTCCATAGAGTTACATTTATTGAAGTTTAATATTTTGTTAACAAGTTTTTCTGTATTATTATATTGATTTTCTAGAGGTAATTTTACCGCCGAAGATGTATTTATGATAAAATCAGAGAAATAATTCCTAACACGATTTCGAATCACGAATCAGGTATCAGAAATTCGTGGCATAAAATTGCAATAATAACAACAAAAGCCAGTGCGCTATTTCCTGAACCGTATCTCGAAATGGTTTTCAGATTTTTGCCGTAAGAAAGAATGGTAGTACTATACGCGATGGAAGAAAAGAGAAGAGAAATTCTCATGAAAATTTTACAACGGCAATGGTGGTGTTTCCAGTAATGCTCGCTGATCCTTACATTATATCCGATGTTCCTCGCGCATCACCTCGCATTTATTGCCTCTATTGTGGTTTTACAAGCGTTCGAGTTGCGTGACAGAGGACCGAAGATGCAATGCAATTATCGAAAATGTTACTATTATTTTTACTATTATTTCTGTATAGAACATCATACATAAATTTAACATAAAAATATTTCTACGATAAATATCTCGGTTTGACATAAATTCTACTTACTAGAGGTAACATGTACGTATGTAATGTTACAGTACACGAACATAATTATTGTTTTCAATGTAATGTTATCTTATGATTATAAAACTATTTATTTTGGAAATATGATAAGTAAAACAAATAAACTGCAGATGCTAGGTCAATATTTCAATTATCTGACCAATCGTTTATACGTTTTTGTTTTCTGTATGCACGTATCATATAACCACGCGCGATCGCTACGTCATTATATCATTACATGCTTCGGCTAACAATTAATCGCATTATCCGAATGAGGCTTTACCGCGAGCTTGCAGGTATTTATCGTATCAATG
This sequence comes from Cyphomyrmex costatus, assembly GCF_001594065.2. NCBI lineage: Eukaryota > Metazoa > Arthropoda > Insecta > Hymenoptera > Formicidae > Cyphomyrmex > Cyphomyrmex costatus. Next base: position 551,674 of record NW_017279252.1, on the reverse strand, counting down.
GATTGGATAACGAAGTTTACGTAGTATACGTACGGTCGGAGGTCGATATGGCCGACACGAGCTTACGTGTGGCAGTAAATAGCGAAGCACATGGTTTGTGAAAATATCGGTTATCAAGAAATATTATTCACTTTGAGCAGATTCTGTAATTAGCGACATTTAGCAGAAAAAAATCGGATTCATTCTTGAAAGTTTTATACACGAGATATAAAAAGTAATTTTTTCGCAAAAAGTGGCGCTTCCCCTCGACAGCCATTTCGCGACATAAACGAGGATACGTTTAAAAAAATATACAAACATAAACGTACGTTTGCTGACAGTTAGCGATTAATCGGGTGAGCTTCCAACGAGGGAAAAAGGTGCTCCAGCTTTCGCGGTATGTGTCGCGATTTAGCGTGCAATTAGCAAACTCGCTCCCTTGACGGTTGCTCTCTTTCCCTGCGTAGAGCCTCAATTTGGCCTTTAATTCCGGAATACATAGATGGAATTAACCTTGTCTTTCATCAAAGCTTTTTTCGTGTGCTCTTAAAAAATATCTCGGTCGGTCAGCCAGAGTAAAAGCTTCCTGAATTATTTAGAGCGCAAGTAGAAGCGTCGGGACGACTCGGTGTAGAGCAGTCAACGTGGAATGTACAATATTTTGCTTTATGTGATACCAATGTAATTATTTTCATTTATTCATTTATTTTAGAAAGCCTGCTCATCTATCTATTTATCCACCTATCTTTCTATCTCTCTTTTTTCTCTCGATCAATGCGTTTTAATGATTCGCAAATGAAATAGGAGTGCGAATAAACGACACGACAAAAACTGACGTTCAATTTGACGTATACTGATTTCACAGTAGTCCACGCACGCGTGCATTATTATTGCGCCCGTGGGAACGGACTCATCTGGGCGGAATCAACTTTATAACAAATAAATTGAAATCGCGGCGGAGGTTTCAGGGAATCAAGTGAATATCCGTGATTTACGAGAAACTGCCGGATCGGCTGCCGGATGGGAGCAGCATTGACAGGAAATGCCCGACAATCGAGATAAAAAAAAGCTCGACGCGCGTATTGGATTGGTCGGCACGGCACTATCGATGAACGAAAACAAGACAGAATGAAGAAATCCCAAAAGCGTACATTGCAGGAAGAACGCAGTCGGGCGTTGGTTTTCTCCCCATCGTGGAAATCACGAGCGAATGTATCCGCGAAGCGAAATTAGAATCGAATTAAAAAGCTGGGCAAGCCAATTAAAACGTTTTGCGAAAGTTCAAGAGATTCTCCCTTGGGAAAACGGTAGGGTTTCGCGGCGTGGTGGTTTTATTTCCCCCTATTACGTCGTTTGCCGTCTGGTCGTCGAATCGGACGCCATTAAACCAACCGTTCTTCCGTATAAATACCGCATAGCTGAGAAAATAGAGGAAGAAAGAAGTCTAACAAAATGTGGGCAAAAGTTTCTGTTTAATTTCAGAAAGATTTACCTCGCAATGCTGTCGACGTAATCAGCCGCATTCGAGTAAAGTTCCAAGAACATTGAACCTAATGTCAGCATTTAAAACATGTGATTAAAAAAAGTTTCAATTTTAATTTCCAAGATTTAGAATGTAATTGCGCGTTCGAGACCGTCGGTGTTTCATGTATAAATCATACAAGAATGATACATTGTCCACTCGAGATGCGTTTAAGTGAGGTTTAAATCAGTAAACAGTTCCAAAGCCGTTATCTGCGCGCAACGCAGTCAAACTCCACGGTATGGGATAGGAAGCTTAAAGCTTCGAACATTACCAAACAGTAGCAGCTGTCCCAGAAGCTTCCTTTAAATATTAAACAACGTAGCGACGTCCCCGATAGCGCTAATAGTTATTACGCGATATCGTCTGGGAAAACTGTCCCCAAGGCAAGTGACTTTGTTATAAAACACAAAACGTGTGCTCGGTGTACTACTACAACCGGAAGGATAAAACTAGAACTTTCCATCGTATATCGTATAACGTAGTCCTTTTGAGCAAGAGCCTGCCGACGAAAATTATGTCGGGACATGCAGTTTCAGAATAAGGGCGTTCTCTTTCTTTCATGCAGTGCTGTCGTAAAAGCAAAATTTTACGCCACAAGGTTGAGTGATATATCACTTTTTGCTGGTTTACCTGTACTCAAAGATATGTGGAGTACGTTTTGCTCGCGAAACGTTCTCGCAAAGCGTGACTTCGTGCTTATGAAAAGGCTCAGTTATCTCTATGTGTGCTTATTTCATTTAATCATAATTACTTAATAAAAACATATGTGCTCTATAACATGTTCTTTGAGTTTGCAAATTTTTGCAATTCCTCGCGTATTACATCATTGTGTAATTTTCGAATGGACGTGCGAACAGATTTTTATCTTAAAAGAACGCCGAGCAAATCTATGTGAACTTTTGAAATAGGAAAGACGATAATAGAAAATATATTTAATTTACAACTGAGCTTCGAAGTAAAAATTTCCAAAAAAAAACACGTCTGAATCTCTAAGAACTAATCTCGTTATTTAATTACAGAATGTATAAGATAAATGAATAAGTAAATTAGTTTAAAAAACGTGTACGCGATTTCTTTTCTTCTGCTTCCGTCTAGTATTATATATGATAATTAACTCTAGACACATATTTTTACTTACTCCGTAGGAGTACATTGAGACTCTAAATTTTTTACTATACATATTTTAGGCTTTCAAAAGATCTAGAAAAATTTAGGATTACTTTTCAATATCTCTACTACATTGTCAAACAGTTATTTAGCTCAAATGTTAAAACCTTCATTTAATAAAAATTGAAATTTGTGTAAAAAAATGAGAATAAAATTTTGCCTAAGTCGAAAAAGACTCTATGACAAATTAAAACGAAGAGTTGATTGTATCAAAAATAATCTTCCTTTGAGAAATACGAATTTCCTTGCTGAATAATAGGGGATTCGCATTCGTTTCAAACAAATGATAATAACGATATATCTAATAAATATAACAACAATAATCTTACTTACTTTCGTAACCGGTAAGCGTCGCCTCGGCTGAAACAGCGTCGCCGACTCCGTTTTCAGCTAGGCACTCGTAGTTGGTATTGTCGCGCGACGGCTTGACAGGTTCGATCCGCAGTAAAGCACCATTTTCATACTGGTGCACCACGTACCGGGACTGGGATTCTGTCGACATAAGACGGAAGATTGAGGCGGACGTCTGCGCCATAAAAAGGAAAACCCTCGTCACAAAAGGCGAGAAAAATGCCGACACGATCGAGGGCGCGCGAAAATGATCGGCTGCGGCGGCAACGGGCGATATAAGATCGAAAATTGCGCCGTTGCGGAATCTAATAAAAGGGGGGTATATGTGTCCTCTCGTATCCAATTCCGCGGCCCGAGAAATATTGAATGGGAATTGGATCGCGCGTCTGTATAAATTTCGAGAGCGAGCGACCCGTCCCTGTTATCGTCTGCCCCGTCTGTCCGCGCTCACCGCGAATTGGCGTCCGGAATGTTACAAGCGGTCGCTGGCCATTATCTAGTCGGGTGTTCCTCGTCGGATTAGTGAGTCGTCGACGAATATGGACCAAACCGTGATCGCTCGGGCACATACATTCCGCGGATCAGACCGAACGTTATGCAAAACCATCAAGCGTCATCAGAATCTCGCGGGATTTGCCGGTTCTTCCGAATGTACATGAGAATATAACATACGAAGATCGTGATTCGATCTTCAAATTGGCACTTTACAATTTTTTTTTTAATAAAAAACGCTTTATTTAGTTCAAGATAATACGTAAATATTGTATATCGCTCTCTTACTCGAAAAGTAATATAATTCAAAAAAATATGATTTTCAAGTTATTAATATTAAGATTATATCATAAATGAATTAGGTAAATATTACTTTATCAAAATTCACGTAACATCAAAATCAAAAGAGTGGTTTCTAATGATTGTGAAACAAACTTTCATTATGCATGTTAAGAATATATTCTTTTTGCTGATATTATATATATATATATTTATTTAATGTAATTTTTTATCAAATTCAAAGTTTTTCTCTTTTTTTGGAAAACTTAAATTTTAATAATAATAAATTAAAAACAAGATCGCTATATGAATAAATCATCTAACAATAAGTAAGAAGAAGCGTCAACTATATACGGTCAACGTTAGAGGAGGAAATAAAAACTTTATACAGTAATTTCTTTTAAAGAAATCCAAGTTAGAATCCCGCAGCTGAGGTAATAATATATTTTTCGCAATAATAGTTTTCTAATCGACGATCCAATTTAATTTGAGATTATATCGTTATTATTACTTGAATTTAATTATGTCATGCATCCGAAAATAGGCACAGTCACACTGAGAGAAAAGTATATCGTATTTGTGACTATAATTGCATGGTAAAATAATTATGGTTAGGAGCATCATTTTTATAGTTATTTTATTATACATGTATTGCTGTGATATTAGTAACAATGACCTTATATGTATAATTCTATCAAACGGTACAAAAATTGTACTATAAATTATGATAATTTCAAATATTAATACAGTAAAGTAAATGGAAATATGAATGGTAAATAGAATAACCATTTTTATGTAGTAACTGCAATCATAATTACAATGAATATAACCATATTTTTTCAAAATATTCGCTTACTATTTACACGTGGTAACAATAACTAAAAAACATATTATGGTCGATATGATCATAATTTAGTGTTCAGGTTACTGTAATTCATATAGTCAAATTACAAATTTATGGTTATTCTAATCATTCTTTTTCTCTGTGCATACGTCTGAAGTATTTACAACAAATTACATATAGAATTATTTCAACATCTAACTTTGACTGTATATATATAGCTCTTCTTTTTACTTACCTGATTCATTTTTTAAATTACATATTTTTTTTTAAGTAAGGAAACGATATATATAATTTTCACTAAATCTTTGTTCAGCAGTTAACAATCCAAACGTGGTATTTCTTTACAAAAAACTTAGAAAGTAGCATTTTAATTGACACAGAAAAGATACTATATCAAAATGCTTAAAATACCACTCAATTTATGGAAATACATTCCTAGTTTACCAAAGGTCAAATGAATTAACCACAAATTCATGAATATTACACGAACAGATTTCAAATTCTATGAAAGCTATTATATTACGGATGCAGTGGACGTAGCTGTAGGCCAATGTATGCAACTATTTTCGAGAAATAACTATCCTGGTCACACTGTAATTTGGTTTATGGGAGTACTGTAACGTCAAGCTGTCACGAACTGTTTGGTCGAGCGTCTGACAAAAAGATCAAATATGATACATTTCACGAAACGTCCAAGACAACTTGCTCAGTTTCTGTCGTGGTCGAGCGCAAAAGTCGGTTAAACTTAGTTTTTACTAGGAATGCTTAGAATCGACCGAAAGATAGAACGATGCATGATAAAGGAAGAAACGCGGCAAAATGCATGAGAGTGAGGACAAGCCAGCACGGGAAGGAAGACATGAAAGCGCAAAGAGTGGAGAGAATCCAGGTCAGGAGAACTTTTTAATTTCGATAAAATTTTCATTCTTTTTCACTGCGGCGTCTGGTTTTCGTGAAATGAGAAGACACACAGATTTCGCGCAAGTCGAGCATCAAATATTACGCCCTCGAGTATTCTCAACGAACCGGTGCGGTGGCGATGATTTAAAGACGTAAATTCGATTGGGGAGACAGAGAAGGAGAAGGTGCGAAAGAAGATGCGGACTTACGTGAGATTTTTTTGCCGTTCTTTCGCCAGTGTATCTGGGGCGGCGGTGCCCCTTCCGCAGTGCAGTAGAAGCTCGCTATCCCGCCTGCCTTCACCTGCTGCGATTGTGGCTTCACCAGGATCGTCGGTGGACCTGTGAACAAAAAGAACATGCGGGGTTTTCTGATTAGACTCACACTACAATAGGATTTCTGTGTGATGTTCGTGCGGCCAGCCTGCCATTTTAGGCGCATTTTGAGGCTTCGTTTGCTTTAACGCGCATTTCGTCATAAAAATAGGTTTTTTTCCTCGCCAATTAAGAAAACGGAAAATATATTAAAGGACCAAGAGAAGCCTGCGAGTGTCTTTTCAATTAATATCTATTCATTTTTCAAACTTATTTTTACAAAACACACGTCATAAATATCTTTTTCATGTAAATGGTATCTCTAGTTTCTCACATTGCTTTCAGTATTTCAAACAAAGCTTGTTTGATGATAAAAAAAAATTTTAAACTTTTATAACACTTGCAGTCTGTTTCATTAAATCATTAATTTTATTTCAAAGGCAATAAAGAGTTATTAAATTTGCTAGTAATAAAAATATTCATAATAGTTCAACTAACAGTACATACATATAAAAGCAGAATAAAACTGTGGAATTATATCTAGATAAAGATTATTTCAGTTATTTGCACTGAAAATCACATGATTATTTCATAAAGAATCACAAAGTATATAGCAGGAAGTTTTATAAAACTGTGAACCTTTCGTTCATGAAAATTGTGCGTTTTAACGTTTCTCGTTTCTCATGTTAAAATTTAAGTAAAAAGTTCACAGTTGCGCTCGCTCGCCCGCCCATGCCGGCGTTGGAAAACGTTAATTTGCAAAGGAAAATTGCAGTCCTTGGTTACGCAGATATTTTCTTTCTACATCAGCTTTACTTGTGTGTGAGTAATTAGTCTCCTTCTCGCAATTTGGGTCATTAGTCTACTTTCTGTCATTTAAAATGTCTCTCGTAGATTTTAGTTAAAATACAGAAGGAGATGACGGAGACGCAAAATCGAGCGTTAAATTTGCAGATCTCGGAGCCGGCAAATTCTTGATCCAAAAATGGCTCGATCGAAGAGCGAGACATTCCAGTTTTAGAGGGAGACGAGTTCACGCGATATTTCTCGAAAAGAGAATCGGGATCCTGAGAATAATGTTTCCGATAATTGTATCAAGTTCCGAGTTGGCGTTTGCAGCCTTCTACGAATTAACGTCGTAAAAGTCCGATCTGATTGCGCTCGCGAAATTTATACTCATCGGTGGAGAACGGCGTATCTCTCCCGTCATCGATCGCGCGCGGTGCAGCACAACGCGGTGCGGCTACACGAATGCACCGGGCCAGAAGTCGGTGACCGAAATTAGTGGATTTAGTGCGGCGGGAAGTCCAAACTGCCTCCGCTGCTACGCTTTTAACCTCGGGAATAAAGAGACGGCTGGTGCAAGATGGATGAACGTGACGCGCTCCTTTGTCAGACTAGCGCCGCGCTTCGCTGCGAGCGGTCTCCGGAGAAAGAGAGGAGAGAAGAAGAGATAAGTGGAGGGAAGGGAAAAGAGAGAGAGAGAGAGAGAGAGAAAGAGAATCTTCGTTGAAAAGAGATGGCCATCCAGAGATGCACTATCTGGAACGGGACTTATACCGCACCTACTAAATTGGTCTCGGAACTTTGCGATTGTGCTGATCCCATGGATGGCGGAGAAATCGACATGCGTTTATGAGCATTATTTCCGTAAGTTGAGAACTCGAATAAAAAAACGAAGTGTTCTGCGAGAGGGTGGACCGCCGACAAGCGCAACGTCGATACGTCGAGATGTATGCGGGCTTTTTATCTTATCTTTTTATAGCCTGTGTAGTCGAACGTTGTATCAACGTCGATCCTGATCCGCTTGGCGAAACGCCTGTCCCGCAACGAGACTAATGGATAATAATAAAATGTGATTTTCCAGCCGACGGTGCTAAAAGAATGTTTATCTGGCGCAGTCGAGCTAATGCCGACATTTATACGATCGTTTCACGACCGAAAAATGTTTGTCCGACGTTTACGGGTGTCCCGAGTACGCGATAAACTCGACTTATACTACTTGCCACGGCGCGGCATCGGCGTCTCCTTTTTCTGGATCATTAGACATACTTTTACGACGTCGGAGTACATCGCACGCAGTAAAAAACTTTTTAATCCGAAGTGCAATCGTTCCGGAAGAGTCGGGATCCGCGATCCCGTGGCTCGCGTGAGATTTTATTGCAACATTTTTAAAACGGCGACCATCGGCGTCGTATCATCAAGTGACACACTTTACCGGGCATTAAAAGAAAAATGTATCGAAAAATAATAGTTTATCGCGGTAAACACTGATGCGACGTATCTCACAGTATATGAGAGATACACCTACTCTTAAAATACATTTTTTTTATCCGCGTGGGGAATTTACTTTCAAAGAGAACGATAATATGTCATAAACACACTTTATAAACATGTATATAAAATTGTTTGTGAAATAATTCTCGTACAATTACGAACAAACGTGGATAGAGATTAATTATACGAATAAAAGAAAATATAGAGGCAAATGTTACGAATTATGTTAAATTTTTATCAACAGCGACTTGACATTTTTTTGTCTCGACAGACAAAAAAATTAATAGGAAAGAAAGGGTTACAAGGTAACCGTATATAGTTAAAAACTAACTGTATAGATAAAAGCGGTCCTTTTTGCAGAAGAAGCAGAAACAAAATGCAGCCGAGTAATGAGCGGGAGCTCGTCGTTTTCGCAATGAAAAATTAAACTTGCAAAAATGCATGTACAAGAGACTCGACGATTCTACAGTTGACAGATACGACCACTCTAATCTGCAAACGCAGGTCGTGGACACTTCACGCACGTGTGCGCACACGCACGCTTTGGTCGCGGACGTAATTTAAGCTAAATATTATTCCGCCGACGAAGCACGGATAATTTTTGATCGAATTGTGCATTCGGAATTACTCTTATCCGAACGTATTGTACCTCCGCGTGCAATTGTCGTTTTACCGGAATTGCTCGTAACAGGTCCATTAGTCGACCATGGTTGCTGTGTACATAGAGAACACGTACACGCATGTACAACAAGGCTACGACTTACCCCTTTCGCGTGTGTATGTACATGCGCGTGTACAGCGATGCTTTTTATACAATTTGCTGCGATTTTATCTCGTGAACGCGTTGGTGTAACTTTCGTAGATTCGTCATGGAAAATGTGTGGTGCCTTTATTCAAACATGTACGATATTAACGCAATTACAATCATAAGAGCAAATTTCAATAAATATAAATAAAAGAAAATAAGATAAAGTAACAAGAAGCTCTGTGTATAATTATATTAATTTTATTTCTCAACTCTTAAATTAATAAAACGCTATTAAAGGATTTCACAGAGTTTATTTGAAAAGATATTCACAGCAGCGTCGATTTCGATAACATTGTTGAAATGCGAATTACACATAAAAAAGAAAAAAAATTTGCGACACCATTTGGGTGGAATGACTTTTCCACGCGATCAGAATCTTCGAAAGTTCCGCTATATACGGAGGAGAGAGTGCCAGTTAAATTCCGACATAACAAATATCGAGTCTATCTCTCGACTGCAGCAGTTTTCGATCTTCCGTCGCTAAAAGTGACCGTTTGCCCGATTCCATTAAAAGTGGATGAACGGGGAAACAGAGGGATAGAGCAAAAATAGGAAAGAGGTCGTTCGCGAAGGAGGACCACCCCTACTGCAACTATACTATCGATTCGATCCGACTGGTCAGCAATTCAAAATGCAATACAGATAAAGCTCGCGGGAGATATAACAGTGCCAATGTGCAATTTGTTTCATTTAATTGTCTGTGTAATTTAACCACTGTATTCATTTTGTTTCGTTTTTTTTTTTTCATCGTAGATGTTAAAGTAGCTAGCTCGAGCAATAATTAATCTAAGATGATTTTTGTAGTTGCCTTTTCTTCATTTTCAAAATATATATCAATGATATATCTATGTCACACAGTTTTATTATGTACAAGCAAGAAATATATAGATTACTTTCACGTGATTGTAAAGTTTTTAAATGCAAAATAATTAAAATCATTAATGTCAAACTAATTTCTGTTTAATTTGAATAGATTGAAATTAAGCTGATAAATACACGCATTCATTGGCTGCATCGTAAACGTATCTAGCGCAGCTGCTATTAACCTATTATATTCCAATAATTGATTTATCATATCTAACTGCTAACTGGAAATATACGTTACAAATATAACGGAATATAATTTTTATGTATTCCAAGCTAATTGTATCGAAGATTTAACTTTACGATAGTTTTGATGTAACGAATTATAGAACGCGTGCTCAAAAATTCGTCGAATATTCAGGGGTTAATTTACTTTGGCCGTTGACATTTATCCGAAATTCCTCCATTCTCTCTAACTTCTCTTCGCGAATAAATCATTTTCGGTGAGAAAATAAAAAAAATCGCACGAGAGGTCGATGAATGTGATTTTGACTGAAACGATAAGGGAAAAACACGCGAGAGGTGTAGGGGTACGTTGTCAAGGCGGGAGTAATAGCTCGGCTCGAAAAATATTGGAAAAGCTTGCACGTGCCCGCCGCTCACTGCTCTTTCCTGAGAGACTCGCGCTGCTGGGTTGCACGCGAGCCGGCGAGTGTACACAAAGATTAAACGCCGGTGAAAATTAGATTGCGAAAAGCGAGGCATGCCGTCGTTGCATCCCGCGAAATGAATGTTGGACCACTTTTAAAGGGAGAGAGAGAGACAAGGAGTGAAAGTGAGGGAGCATTCCGAGAACCGAAAACACGACGACACCCTGGTGGAAATGAAAATAGTAACACAAGACAAAGACTTTCAGGACGATCCTCGCGTATCCACGGAAAGTCATCCGCCAGAGTAATTCTGTGTGCAACATGCGGGAAAGTGTTTCTCGTCCAGCAATAAAGTCATTTGCGAAAAGGTCAGAGTTCAACGTAATCGGGGATGCAGGTGACCGGGTCGTGAAACATTTTTGGAATAAAGAGTCAGTCAGTATTGGATGGATGTCGCGCGCGATTCGAAATATCACCTGACATTCGAAATGGATTCCACTCTTACATGGTGCGCGACACTCGTGATCGCGACTTTTCGTACGAATCGATCGCGAATTCTGTATAAAAATGCGCGATGGCAATATCTCATACTTATAAAGTTTATAGCTATTCGGCACGGGTTCAGATAACTTGGAGAAAAAGTTTCGCTCCCGGTGTCGACATTACATTTTATAGCCCGCCACGTCGTAATTGAAAAAGTAGCCGATAACGGAGCAATCTGCATGTGATTTGAATAACATTACGCGTTACTGACTACCGAACGTATTATAAAATCGATTCGAGGCTGGCGAACGCACGCGCGAACGATACTTCGTGACATTGTTCGAAAATAAAAAGAAGGTTCTTGAGAGAGTCGCCGGTAATAATATAAATATATTCGTAAAAGTTTGCAATGGCAAAAATATAGAGAGAACATTGGCTGTTCGATCGTTGAGAGAGGCCGTGCTGGTAACGCTTCAATCAATTTCGTCACACGGTAAATTCCTCTCATAGGCGTGCCCGTGCGAGCGGTACTATCGCTAATTAATATCAAAATACGGCCGTATTAAAGCCGTGATTTTCAACGAAGACCTGCATGCATCGGAAAACGCGCGTCCGTTGTAGGAATATTACTGAAAATACGCGGCAATTACATTAACGCGTTCCCCGCGGGCTGTCGAGGGCGAGTTTTGGTGGGCGAATCGCGAAACAAATACGGGATGCGTTTAAACGGATTCTGATATACGCCCGGCCCCTAAATAACACGTGAGCGCGCGCGGCGTGGCGTACGCAGGGCTCATTTATGGAAACGAAGCGGGGGCGGTAATTACGGATCGGGAGTCATTTCGAGCTCGCCGGTACCACGACCGAATTCGAAAGAGGACGGACCTCTATGCCGGCTCGTTCGAAATTTCATGCTGTTCGTGCCCGTCGGGTCGATGCACCGTGTGTACAATTTCCGATGCAGCTACAGAGTCGTCGTGCCGATGTCATCTCGCTCCCACTCGCGTAGCGTTGATTGTAAACGCGGTCATTTATGCATGCATACGTGCGTGCGTGCGTACGTGTGTGTGTGTGTGTGTGTGTGTGTGTATACATCGTTCCCTTACTTCAGAAGTGACACAATTAAAAAAATTAAGTTTTAATTAAGTCCCCAGGAGAAAGGGGAGAATATTTTTCAACTTAACGGAAACTTATTGACTCGTGAATTAATATTGGCAAAAAGAATATATTCTTACGATTAGGAACATTATTAAACATCATCTTCGTTTTACAACGCTTAAAAATCACCTTTTAGAGATGTGATGAATTTTAATATTTTACAAAATTATGACAAATCCAGAAAAATTCGTAAAAAAATGGCAACAAAATATATCACAACAATTTTTATATCTACCTTGGTTGTCTTTAGATTGAAATTAAAATAAAACAATTTTTTCTTCACACTTTGATTACCAAAATAATCTTAATACTAAATATTCTCTGTATTCTTTTTTTTACAAAACAACATAACTGAAAGTGTGTCATTCTTATAAAAAAAAGTAGGTACAATAATCTCTTTGAGAAGTTTAGGAACGATATATAAATATATGTAGGAACAAAATAATGTGAACATCTAGAAAATACAATATTTCTTTTATAATATTAATAAAAGATTGGCTTACCATTTATCTTTAATATAGATTCTAGATATTCTAGATATCCTTGTTAGATTATAAATAAATATGTTTGAAATAGGAATGTTGTACTATTTTTTTAGTAGAACTTAAATTACTTATATAAATTTAAAAGAAAACAATTTTCACACTCGATTTTTCAAAATTGCCTACTTTTCTTTGAAACTTCAATATTTTCCTAACTGACGAATCTGATTTATATATCATCAAAGTATTGTGAGCAATTTTGAAGAGCAAAGTGAGAAACAAATTTTTTCCTCTGACTCTTAAATAATTGAAAGATGTTGTGCTAAAAAAAAGTAATATACCTAACAATGCATTGATAATTACTTAAATATTATATTCTACTCTAACAAGAATAGAAAGTCTGTATTAAAGACAAATGGTAAGCCAACTTTTTATTAATAAATAATGTTTATCTTCTATATTTTCACATTATTTTATCTATTTCCTTTATACATGTATATATATGATAAGCTTGTATCAAACAATAATGTTTGCAAGGGTAAAAATTATGTACAAAGATGAGACGCCAATGGAGGGAAGAGGATGTGGACTGATGATTCAATAGGCAAACGCATATATGCGAAAACGACGCAATAATCATAGATAATTACGGACTTTATTCGCATTTTGGTATCAAAATCCCAGGCGGATGTTTTATCCAACTTCCGTGCGCGTATGATCGCGCTATCTCTTTCGTGTTCGGCCATACGGTAAATATTAATTTAATTTAAATGGGTTTTCATCCACGCTTTTCTGCGTGCTGATGTACTCTACACACATTTCAATTTGGCCGTGATAGACGGGCCGAGTGCGGCGTAAGGGCGAGCTTGTGTCTCATTGCTCGAATGTAATGTATTAACAACGCCGAGTGGAATCTGACCGGGTTAAAATTTAAAATAATGAAAATCTCGCAGGGCGCGCGGTTGCATCGACATAATTTGAGAAAACGCGTACGCTCATTTGAGCGAACATTGATACACGAAACAAATGTAATTAAAACAAAATTTATATATTATAGAATAAAATATAATGTCGATATTTTTTCTTACGTTTGATATTCGTTCTTCTGTTTTGTATTTTTTAGATAAACATGTTGTTAATACAAATTGTATTATAAACGATATTTTTAAGACATACAGTTTTCTTTCGTAAAAATGAAATTGGACACGTGAATGCAGAGAATCCAACGACTGATTTAGCTTCAGAATTAAACGAGATTCGCCCTGGATTATCGTCCGGCCAAGATGGATCTTGGTTCTAATAATAGGAGAGAAATTATTTTATATCGTGCACAAATTATTTTAGCAGGTAATAAAAGAAATCCAACATGATTACCCGAATTCCGGAAACTGGATCAAACTAAAAATACTCCAACTTCGACTATTTTTATTGTGCGATTGGGATTATTTCCACTAAAGCACTCTGATCGACATAAAATAGTAAGATACGTATACGCTAAAAACATTTTCGCATTCGCTAAAAATATTAAATGCTTCTAATAATTTCTCACAGTTAAATTGACACAGATACGATATTAAGTACATATCTTTCGTGTCAAAGATATTAGTACGTTCTTCATTTGACTAAATGTTAAACATCGTTCCCTTAACTCTGATCGTTTCGAAACTTCAATACGGTACGGTGTGTACTATTAAATTGAATCACGCTATTTTTCTTTGACACAGCTCGCACAGTTAACGAGAGGGCCGTCCGTTCTCGCGGTTCCATGACTGACGTCGCACGGTCGGAAAAATTGCAATTTATTCTCCTTTGGAATTAAAGCGTCCATTACGGTGGAGCTTGGTATCCGCCAGTAACGCTGGGCCCAGTTACTTCCCTATCCATCGCCTAACGTCGTCGGCACTCTAAAACCCCTTTCCGCCCGGCACTTCCGTTACCACCTTGTTCGTTCTTTCCTCCGCGATAAAGTTACGCTGCTGAAAGGAGCGGACGGGGAACCGACTCCGTCGACGCCGGGCGCGATTTGTCAACCGGGGGATTATCCGTTTTCCGAGTTCCTTTAATGAGATAAACAACGGTGGCGGAGAGGCGCGTCGAGCAACGGCAGGGAGGAAAGAATAATTTCTACGGCGACACGAGAAGACACGGCGGAAGATTCGTTACTCTTCCCGCCGCTTGGCGCCTTCTTAATTTATTCACTCGTCTCTCTCGTTGGAAAGCAGTGAATATAGTCCGCGAGTCTCGACTTGACTCGTCTCAACGAAGCTCTTCTGCATCCACGATGTTATCACCGACAATGCGAATCATTGTTTGTTGTGGTGTTCTATTTCAAATTTTTTTAATGCAATTTCTTCTTTATTTCTGTTCCTTTTCTTTCTCTCTCCTTTTTCTCTCCGTCGCTCTCTCTTCTAATCTGCAGTTTATTTCATTAACTTTTAAGTAGGTAGGTGGCTCAAAAGTACGCAAGTTAATAGATGAGATGCTCAAAAGTGCATTCCAAAATATTTTTTTATTTCGTATTTATTTATTTAGTATTTATGTGATAGCATTAATACATTATTTAATTTATTTAATTTTATAATTTTTTTGTTATGCCCTTATGAAAAAGAAAAATGTAAAAATAATAAATTTTAAGGGCATTTGGATAACTTTTTATTTTCCTTTTCCAAAAACAAGATTTTAACAAAAACTATACCTGTACAGAAAAATACCAGTTTGTTGATGTATCTAAAAATTTAATTACACATATATACATTCGAAAATAGTTTTGATGGCCCGTCAAAATAATTATATAGGATTCTCAAGTTAAAGAAATGATACATTAAAAAATTTTGACATTTTAAAAACCAGTTTAGGCATGTCATAATTATTTTGAAAATTAACGAAATTATTCTCAAATCTGTATCTAACTAAATTTTGAGACAGCATTTGACCAATGTAAAAAATTACACTCTGACTGGTTGCGATTTATTTTACCACTCGTTAACTTTTTGAATTTTACAAAGTTTGACATCTTCAGAATGACTATTTTATGATGTTTCATTGTAACAAACATCACAGAACTCTTCTATGCATTACGTTAATTTGCACAATTATTGTATTTATACATTACATATTGAAGAGGGCTCTGAAATATGTAGAACTGATGTTTATATTTTTGATAGATTAAGATTTTTTATCAGTAAACGGAATTACATGCTACTATCTAATATTGACTTTCATTAATTATTTTTTCTCATTGATAATTTACTTTTAAACTCTTTAATAGATTTACTCTCATTAAAGTCTATATTTTTATTTGTATTAATATAAATTTTTAGATACTTTTAATAAAATCGTTCTTTCCGTATGTGAGATGCTGCGGTCAGATCATTCCACCTACCCACTTAAAGATTAAGTAGAGTCTCGAAATCCGAGAAATCTGATTCCTGCGGTACCTGAATGTTTAAAATTTTTTACGTTTTTGCTTTACGTTTCATCGTTGACCGAATCGAATTCGGCGAAGAAATCGGCAAGATATTGCTGTACTGAATATTTGGGACACACGACTCCCGAATTTCTCCGATACATCGATGTATCGCATTTGCGGAGAGCACGAAGTCGTATGGGATAGCACAACAACTGGCGTTTCGATACGTATGCAAAGCGAATGCGTTTAACCAACTTCTCACAGAGAATTTCCATTAGTCAGAGTAGGAAACGACAGTCCCGTAGAGCGGAAACTCATACAGGAACGCAGCGCGGGTGGATCGGCGGGGAGACGATACTGGGCTTGTTTTCGAGATACCAAGCCGTCGAATGATTTCGAATCAACGCGTCTGGTAGCGCGTATAATTCAATTTGAATATGTATATAGGGCCTGCGGCGCGAGCGACCCGCGCGCGCACATCCGCGTTCCTATCGGGCGCTCGCGTAATTCCCGCGTGCATATACAGCGAGTTTCTCTCTCTCTCTCTCTCTCTCTCTCTCTCTCTCCCTCTCTCGTTCATGTAATATAGATATTACCGTCAAGAGAATCTATCATCCCTTCTCATCGCGCTTCCGCTTTGCCTCTCCTCGTCACGTTGCTCGCGGCCTCGCGGTGCTTCTTTTTCATTTATATAATACCTCGCTATCTTTCCTGTCTACCGTATTCGTCGGAAATGGATCATCGGTTATCGAGCACATTTGCCGGGATACTTTAATCTCTCCCGCGTGCGCGATAATACACGCTAGTGCGTCGAAGATATTTTTACAACGCGCGACGCGCCTCGAATTTCCTTTTTTTTTTTTATCTTCTCGCGTCCGCGCGAAAGCTTTCAAGCGGCGTCACGAGGGATTTCTTTACGAGCGGCATGATGCTGATGGCGGCTGCGGAATGGCAGGAGGGCGGCACAACCCCCGTGTCGAACGACCGTTCCCTCTCCCCGACTTAAAAGCGGAGTAAGTCCGGGAGGGTTGGTGAGTGTGCGATGCGAATGTCGAAGAGCCTGCGCTGAATTTATGCAGATGTATGCCGGCAATATTCTAAATAAGTAGGTAGGTACACCCTCTCCACAGTCGTCCCTCACCAAGCCGGATCCCGCCACTAGCAAATTCGACCAACCAAACGCGATCATCCAGCGTCGCCTTCGGCTCATTGTAAAATCGCAACGACGACGGCGTCTCTAGGTGTCTCTACGACTGTTCTCGTGGTGGCATCTCAACGGTGGCTTCGGCGCAATTAACGTTTCTTAGCCGCTCTCGCGTTTCTCCGAGTATCTCGACGACGACGACAACGACGACGACGAAGCTTCTTGCGGCGACCGGAGAGAACAATCGAAGTCCCAGTGGGAGAGTCCCCGCAATTCGGCGAACTTGTGAATATTCACGAGGCCCCACCGCTCGTATTCGAGGTCTTTCTTGAATTATCTAATCCTGAAACTACGCCGCGCATTCCTTTGTGTAACACGCGAAATATATCAAAAGATAACAAATTGCTAATGCAAGCTGACGATGTTATTAGCGTGTAGAAATAATATTTAAAAAATTAGATGCTTGGGATAAAAATTTGTAACTTGTATATATAATTGCCAATATTTTAATCTTTATTATTCGTACTTTGATTATTTTTTTCTAGATTTTTTTTTGTGAAATATCTGATTATATATGGAAAAGAATTGTTACTGTTTTGTACCTGTTCTATTTTTTTGCAAGTATTATAACATATTAAAGAAAACCCAAGTCAACACTGTTTTAGAGTGCGTAAAAATATTTTATAAAGCTTAGATGCTCCAGATATAAGAATTTATAATACGAAAACATTTTGATTCTTCAGTACGTTATAATAATACGTACAGCGATAGTACAGATATAAAACGATAAACCAATTCTTCTTCATAATGATTAAATTATGTTCCATAATGAAATCCAATAAGTAGTCAAAATATCAATGATAAATTAAAATATTGGCGGTCATGGAAGTTCCGAATTTTTATTCAAACGTTTAATCTTTATAAAATTATTTTTACACATTAATATTAGCTTCACACACACATTGACAATTTGTTATGCAAAATATACCCATCTGAAATCCAAAAATCTTATTTACATCACTCGTTCCATCAAATATAAGAACCGAATTTTGATGATTTATTAGAATTGTTTTCTAATATATTTCTTTGAATTATTTGCTCCGAGGGGATACATGATTTTATTATTAACTCTAAAATGTCAATCCATTAATCAACTAAAAAATAATATTCGCACGTAATTTCCGAATATTAAACATACTCAATATACAACAGTTATTTAACAAGTGAGTTTTAGCTATGGGTTTATGATAAAGGAAAGATTTAGAGATAATCGTAAAGTTATACAGTTATTAAATCTTTTCCTCATTATAAGCTATGCTTTTGCGTTTTAATTACTTTACTGAACGAATTGTTCATTTAAGAGAGAGAATGCTATAAAAGGATAATAAAAGAATATAATACTGATTAATTTTGCTCTGATATTACTGATTGTGCCATATTTACTAGAAAATTTCATTCTTGACTCTACATCAAATAAATTTATTTTCATCGATATATGTATAACGCACCCATTTCTTTATAACCCAATCGTCGTTTAGAAACTCATAGACGGTGCACTTAACGGGTCGGAGGAGGATGAAGGGTAATACCTCGGCGAATTTCAGCGGTCGAGTGCACTCTTGCCGAGCGATGAGAGGGTAAGGACGACTTTCAATTTACGCAAGAACCACCGCTGTCACGTATGCGCATAGATTAGTAGGTCGTCCTGCGACGTAGACGTAGCGCCCTAATCAGCACTTGGCGTTTTAACGCGGTTAATTGCGCTTCAATTAGCCGGGGGTCGTGCCTCCTCTCATCCCTTCCAACTGGTTGGGACTTTCTTGCTCCCACCCGTTGCTTGCGCGAGCAACGCGAAGGAACTTTCGCGATCGTCGGGCCGTAGCGTGCAATTAGGTGCAAAGTCCCGTGCATTAAGAAGACCGGCAAGAACCGTTAAAAGACATTGCCGGCAGAAGATTAGTTGACGATAACGTCGGAGTTACATTGCCGTTAAAGCGGCGCATTAGCGTAATGCTCGAGTGTGTTATTTTTCCCTCGGAAAAGACGATATCTCGCTCTTGCTTCTCGTTATGCGTGCGCGCTACTCCATCGGCGATTATTATGCGAGCGCCTCGAGCATAGGAGAACGAGCGAACGAATAGACTCTCTCTTGCCTGGTAAGGTAGATGTGAGAAAATTATAACATAATCGTTACGTCGCACGCAACGCTCGATGTGAAGGAGATCAAAACGCAGTCTCGAAATTCGCCTTTTCGTATCGGCTGGCAGCAGGGGGACCCGCGTCGTTATCGGCCGCGAAATAAATCACAGAATCAATTCTGTGATACATACCGGGTGGTGCCATAAATAAAAGTGCGGGGTAAACCAGAGATACCGCGCGCACCGTAGATCGCGGTGTCTGTTACGTATAACCGGTGCCGGCGAGGGGATGGGCGACGGAAACAAATGACAGCGCATAAGCGGGTGGAAACACTCGAAAGTCGGTTGTTGCCGCGACGGTCGACACGGTGGTCGCGCGGAATTTGAAATTCAAAGCGTTCAGGGAAAGCCGGCCGATAACGGTGGAAAAGAGAGGTAAACAGATAGGCGAGACGAAGAACGAGCGCGGAACGGCCACGGGACCCAGGAGCAAAAATACACATTAGTGGATTTGAAATTTAGATACCGGTAGCAGGTATATACCCCCTTTTCACCCTTTAACCCCTGCGAAATTGAGCAGTTCGTGCTCGAAAACAGGCTGATTTGAGGGTGGTAGTTTGAGGTCTCGCGCGGCGCTCTACACGCTGCGCGTGTCTCGAAACGCCTGATTCCCGAGCCTGATCGATGTTACGTGCGCGAGGTCCACTTCTTCTGACCTCGTTCCCCCCTCGTCACGCGCGGGGGTGTGTATTTTTGCCAACGAGCCGCGTACGGGTCCGCATTCGTTCCACGTTGGTCTACGTGTGCGCGAGCGCCGAGCGGTGCCCTAGATGTTAGCTGGGCGGATAACATCGGGCGTCCCCTGGCGCTCGCCATCCCCCGCTACGGGCGTTGTTTGTACTTACTTGTCATATATGTGATGTAGTGCGAGTCGCTGATGTTTCCTGAAAGAAGCTCGTTGAGTCAAGTCGTACGTAGTGTCCCGGCGATGCCTCGCGAGCCCAGGCACGCGGCGCGTGCTGTTTAACGCGTTTCTCGACGCAGATACGAACACCATGACATTTCATTTCTGTCGCCGATATTTCACTACATTAAGCTAACGCGGTTTATCTAATTATATTGCCCATTAGACAGTCATGCAGTGGGAATTAATTCTCCAGAACTGATGCCAAAATCTGTAATACAGCTATACTGACTGACAGCTCTGAGTTTGTCTATTTAATGTTAATTAAAACGCATTAATTAATTTAAAGAAAAAAAGAATACTAATTGTAAGTACGACTTATATATATTAAAGTATATATTAAAATAATACATCATCTTATTAAAACAAAAATGATCCAAATTTGTAAATATAATATAAGAAAAGAATTTCAATCTGAATTAATATTTTTCATAAAAAGATTTATATTAATGAATTCACGTTCTGGGGAGTTAGTCATATACATTCGCGCACTAATTAGTTCCATATGCTTATAATTATTTTTTTTTTATGAAGAAGGTAAATAATACTGGAAATAATTGTCGTCTGCTTTTCGTGTTCAGTATCGTAAATATACATAGCTGATCAAGCTCAACAATGGAGTAAGGAGTATACGCGGAGCTTTCGATATCCCTCTCGAATTTCATCGCCATACTACGTCGACTTTGGAGCTACGAAGGCATGCCATCGACACGCGACTTGCATCCCTCGATAATACAGTCGCGCTCTCGAGAGCCGTGTCGATCTTCGACTTGGAATATTCGCGTGTGTGAAAGCGCCGGGGCATGGCACGAACCCTCGCAGGCATGAAAAGGGGCTGGAAGGGTGAGAGGGAGGGTGGGTGATAGGGGCGTTCGGTGGTTTGCGAGCGACTTGGTCGGCAGCTGTCGTGAAAGCTCTCGGAAAAGCGTGAAAGCGTGAGATACGTTTCGCGTGCGTTCCCGTTCGCCGGAATATAACCGCTGTCGTCGTTGGCGATTGCAATTTTTATATGCTCGATGTTTAGTATTCATTCTTGTATAGTCGTTCAATGTTACATCGTATTCGTATACGAATAAATGAATTATCAATAGCATACTTTGAAATTCAAAGTATTCACGCTGCGGGGAATTAAGAGGGAAAATTATAATTTCTGCCAAAATTATAAAGGAAAATAGAAAGAGAGAGAGAGAAAGAGAGAATACGGTCTGTCTTTATCCTTTACTTAATTACCATACCATTCTATCACTCGTATATAATCATATTACGTCGAATATATAATTATGAAACATCTAGAATAGCTGAGATCCAATAAAACGATTAATTATTAAAAACTAGCAAATTAAATTTCTGTTCTAAAATTTTACATCTTATCATTTTAGATTCTTCATCTAAAGGAAGAACATTTCATCTAAAAAATAATGTTACGTTTCCTTTACTTCAAAAATGTATTAAAATTGCAACAATATTGAAACGATTACGATAATATATATGCTAATGACATTTACTTTTTAAATTAAATTTAGTTCTGTTTGTCTGACTGCACTCTTAATGGTGTTATAAAATTTATTTGTTTTTCATTGAGCTAAATGCGTCGCGAATACGTAATTTTAAAGCATGTATAATTTATTCTACAACACCACTTTTCGTAATAACGGGTTCGTTCATGCGTGAAGCTTCCAGCAGACAAACAGACAGATGCATCCTGAGATAAGCAATCGCAACGTCGTCATTTCGGCGCGCACGTCAACCAAACCAACTGTTATTCCGTCCTGTTTGCGGAGCTCTCGTCGACGATACGTCGCGTCGTCTCTTCATCGTCGAAGAGATTTCCCCCGAATAGAACGGAATATTAATTTGGCGAGATTGTGCGAGAAGGTATCGGCACGCTGCCTCTTCTCCTAGACAAGCCCCCGGTGGATGTAAATTAACTTTGAGAAACAATCTTGTCGTTAACTTGGCGTATAATAACGCGAGCGTGGTATCGCTATGCTCCTGTCCTTTCGCATCCTTCGATGTTGCTGGGATGCCTTCACCTTCGCAATAGTACTATAGCCCGATCACTTCCCCCCTATCGACGTCGAAGAGTATTTAGACGACATATTTTATCGCGTCTTTTATTTGTTCGCAGCATAACACCGTTCCCGCGTAATAATCCTCGGCTATCCTTCTTCCGTTCCTCCGCTTGAGATCCAGAGTTTATATTTCGCGATTATTCATGACAGTCACGACAGGGGTAGCAAGTTACGCCGGGGTGTACTTTCACCGATTTTACGCGCCTGTTTTAACGGCGTTCATTAAATTTGCCGCTCTTAATCGAGGTAACGACGACGACGAGGAGTCGTTTCCCGATAAGGAGCCATTACGTCCCTGTTTTATATTCGCGGGACGTAAATAAGTTTGCGCGAAGGGGGCGAGCGGAATTATGCGCCTGAGTAATGCCAGTGTATCGGTGACGGACTCCCATAACCATATTGCGCGAGATTATTTTCCCGGACATAAAAAGTTACGTGTCACGGGCCTTACACGCTCGTACGACTGGCACGGGATGTGAGACACGAAAATTGCCGTCGCTGCATGGGAGGTTTTTATGATGGGAATCAGAAGCGCCAAAGCAAGTCTAGCTGATGAGCCCGAGGATCGTTTTTTTCATTTTATCTGAGTAGCTCTTTTTAATATGGTGCTATACAAAAGAGACATTGTTTACGCACACAGTATGTTTACATTTGTTATGTTAATCTGATGAGAATTAAATCCTATTCCAGTTAATTTATATAGAGACATTTTTTCCGTCACGGAATATAAAAAACGCCAGGTTTATATAAGAACATGTAAATACATTTACACCGAAACATTATTTAAGCATTAAATTCTCTTCTTTCGATAAACTTTTTCTTACTTATTATACATTAACATTTCTGTACTTCGTAAATTAAAATGGAATCTGATTTTAAAAAGTGAAAATTCTTGAAAGTCACTCTTGAAAAAGATTTCACAGAGTGACGATTTACGCAAACAATTTTAGATAGTACATGTATACTTATTGCAACAAAATATCATCACAATCTCAGTCGAATTGATTAAGACTCCCGTCACGGAATGTACAGAGATCCAAGTTCGAATTCTAGCTGAGATATGATATTTTTCGCAATATTTACAGTAATAAAGTATTTAAATTTTAAAATGCTTATTAACATCAAATTATTTATAGTTTATTAACATCATTATTATCAAATTACTTGGCAATTTCATTTGTGATATTACCACCCCCGTTCGGTTTAAGGTTGCGTGTAAAGACTGAAAATATGATTTCGGCGTGCAGCTGTAGAACTAAGTTATGTATATAAACTTACACGAAATATTACTTAAGCATTACATTTCACCTGAGATTGATAAGACCTTTTCGTTAATAATAGAAATATTTTTATAACATGTCAAAAAGTTTTCAAATATGCACTCCTTTCGTTCTTTTCCACACGGTACAACAAAGAGTACAATCGATGTCGAGCGAGTTAAGCAAAAATATTAGAATTTATATTTACCGTTGAAAGAGAATTCAACAACTGTATAAATGCATTTTATAATTATTCCTCTACTGCGGGCTAACGTTAAATTAACGTCACAGCCCTCGGCGTTACGACAAAGTTGCCGTGCACGGTAACTTGCGAGTACGATACGTCACGCCGTTGGCAGAGGAAATCCATGCGGGCCAGCATAATGCGAATCTATAACTCAACTCATGCATCTCGTTATCGCGAATTGGTGTGCGCAGTCTCATCGAATCTCGATGACAAAGGAGTTTCTATGCCGTTCGGGCATTACTTCTATTCATCAGAAAAATATCAAACATAGTTCCAAATAAACATTTGGTTTTTGCAAACGACAGTTTTATCTTGTTTTGTATTCTCGTAGTGTTTATTTTGTAACAAAAGCGGAACAAGTCTATCTCTGATGGGTGTACCGATCATAAGTGAAGATTATACGTCCCAATAATTGTGCGTAAATATACGCCAGTATACTGGGTCACAAAAAAATGCAGGAGGAAAAAAGCAGAGCTGGTGAAAGAAACGCATTCAATTTCATATATATTTAAATAGATCCACCATATCTGCGCCATTATCGTGGATTGAGTACGATGCCATGTCGGCTCGACGATCCGTATATATACATATAACTGACCTATTTACGTGGCCGCGGCCATGGCGCCGAGATACGTATCGCGATTACGTGTGTATGCTAGCTCGATTGTATTTTCGTGCGAGTTTGGGATCATGCAAGCTAGTCGCGCGTTCCGCGCACAAAAGCAAGTTACTTGTATAACAGAGCCTTCTAATAGTAGGAGTACCAAGGAGTCAAGAAGCTACTAGATTATCTGCCAATATAAAATATGCATGGAAAGAACGGTAAAATATCTAAAAATTTAATTAGATACAGATTTAAAAATAATTTTATTTGGACCATTAAAAATAATTAGGTAGAATGCTAAAACTGTTTACTAAAATATTAAAACTTTTTTTGTACTGTCATCAACATTTAAGCGTCCTATATAAAACTTTGATTTGACAACATTATTTTCAGATCTGTCTGTCGTTAATCTTTAAATACTTCAGTACAATCGCTCTTTCCATGTATACTACTACAACTTTTTATTAATCGTTAATATACGATTAGGCCATTCGTATCTTTATTTCTTTTTCTTTAAATATAGGTACATATAAATATTAAATATATTGAAGTATATGTAAGAATAACTTATTATTTTTCTTATATTTGTAAAAGTGATAAAAATGACCACAAATAATCTATCGTGAGTAGTAAAGAGCTGGAAAATCATTGGGTATACTAAAGATAAATTCGACTATCTACTGAAGATAGAAAAAGTATATGTGTAAGAATATAAAAACGGGAATAAAGAGCCACAAGAGTAAAAAATATATATATATTACGAGTATGTGTGGAACATTCCACGTCAATGGGGACAAGTGTCTGAGCAAAATTTGTGAAGTCGAAATAAGACGTTCAAGGATTTAAAATTTTCATTTTTATATGTAGTTTAAGAAAAACCGTGACGTTTTTAAAAATTCAAAGCGACTGCTCCACTATGGCGGATAGAATGAATAAAAAAACTTATGGAAATTATTGGAAACATTTATTTCATTGGACAAGTAGTCCAAAATTCATTCAATTATCTATGAAAATCGATATTTATGAGTTTTTCTCATGAACAATCCGCGTAGTCATATTTCCAAACAAAATTCAAATTGACGGATCCAGTATGGCGGCTGTACTGAATGAAGAACTGACTGGAATTCTTAAATCATTAATCTAGTAGTCAAATGTCAAAATTTTTTGCGATATTGTTCATTGTGCATGAGTTAGTTACACAATTATTTTGATGGTCCAATAAAATTATTTTCAGATCTAGTTAAATTTTTAGATTTTATAGCAAAGTTATTCTTTTCGTAGCTAAGATAGAATACTAGAATTAGTAAAGCAGTCGTGAATTTAGATATAAGACTGGAAATTATTTGAGAAAGATTCTGCTCGGCTCTATTAATTTTTCTGTTGCTCGCAGATGTTACTTGCTTCACTGTTGCAAGGGATAAGAAGGATTCACTTCAAGAAGGCACACGGTCGTCTCCGAAACGTTGACGTAAAAATCGCAGGTGGCCACTTAAATCGACGTAGACGAGATAGAATTCAAGGATCGATTATTAAAATTTCGTGTCCGTGCTGGGGATTCCGGAAATTCTGACACCATCAACGGTAGCATTCCATTGCGGAT
Source organism: Cyphomyrmex costatus (assembly GCF_001594065.2). Taxonomy (NCBI): domain Eukaryota; kingdom Metazoa; phylum Arthropoda; class Insecta; order Hymenoptera; family Formicidae; genus Cyphomyrmex; species Cyphomyrmex costatus. The sequence goes on along the minus strand of NW_017279252.1, from coordinate 525,724 downwards.
TGACGCAGCATGTGTGTGTATATGTATTGTATACGTGTGCGCGTATATGGGCGCAATTTTTACTATCACTCATTCCGTGCAGTCTCTTCTTCGTCGGCATTCCGGACTATCAGACCGCGCATTCACGCCGTCGAATTCCTACGGAACTGCTTCGGCGGGGAGGGATATCTATCTTAATGGAAGCAAGACGTTGCCGTCGCTCGTGCCGGCGGAACTCAATATAAACGGCGGGGAAAGGAATTTTATGGCGCATCAGACTTGACACTGGCTAAATCGCGGCTTATTGCGATATTATACGCGGAACGTGCGCAAATAGTTCATGCCGCCAACGTAAAATGAATCGTTTCGTTCAATTTTTATGATTACATAGCTTCAAACGTTTAATTTTCCTGCCACATGGAAAGAACAATTTTTTAAAGTGTATACAAATTTAGGTAGATATAAATATAAAAATAATTTTGTTGGACCATTAAAATAATTATGAAGGAAACTCAAGCATAATGAGAAATGTTGCAAAAAGTTTTGACATTTTAGCAACTAGTTTAAGCGACCTATATAATTATTTCAATAGTCCAACAAAATTGTTTTCAGATCTGTACCTAGCTAAAATTTTAGATGCTTTAACAAAATTGTTCTTTCTGTGTAAAATTCGAATCATATCTGGTGATTTAGAAGAAACAAAGAATGATGCGTGAAATGCAAAATGTTCAAACGATTAAAACTTCAAACGTGCAATGCGCTAGCTAAATTAATTCGGCAATGTCATCGGCCGCTTGCCGCTGCGCGATCGAGTTTAATGACCGGCAATCTGATTTCGCGTGTGCAGTTTGTAGGATCGGTTTCTCACGGGGCTAGTGATGTACAACGTTGGCGAGCGTGGCGAGACCACGACGGAGCCTGACCGCGCAAATTTGCCTATTGCGTTCAATACTTCTTAAACTACGCGGCAGTTCTAGCAGTTTAGACTATTTACTAAATCTCAGTAGTCCCAGTGGGCTGAAGTACCACAGGTGCACAATGACGCTCTGCATTACGCTTACACGGATTGCAGATTTATCATACAGATAAAATTTAAATTATTTTATTTAATTTAATTTATAATCATAAATTACACGTATTGTACAACGTTCAAAAATCGATATAGTCTTTTACTTTGTGAAACGATACATTTGCAATAATACATATTATTTAAAATAAAAAGTAAAATATGCATTCGCGCGAATAAATATAATACGTATAATATAAAATATAGCTGATTAGAGCAGTTAATTACAGCAGTTCTGTGATTTGATCGCATATTTTCTCGTTTGTGTTCTCTAATCAAGCGACAAGTTAACTAATCGTCGTTTAGTTGTACGAGTTGTAATTAATAAGAGGAAAATTGGTCGTATCCAACTGTGATACAGTTACAACGTTACCAACGAAACTGGGTAACACGGTGTGGGTACATACGACACGGGCACGTATTTCCTTCGCTTCCCTTAATTTCATTGGCAATATTCAGATCTTCGCGAGTTCCTGAAATCCCATCTATCCCATATACCATCCTCCACTCTATTTCTCTTTCTCGTTCTCTCGCAATTGCTGTGCCGAAGTTTCAAATTAATTGACGTTAAACCTGCTTCGTGGCGCTTCGGATATGATGATACGCGATCAATACAGACCAATATACCACGAATGCATCATGCGAGATAGCTTGTTTGTCAGCTCATTCATAACACTCGGGCTTATAAACCCGTGCACATTTTATATTTATCATATGGCAGACTCAAAATCTTGAAAGCTCTAAGCGCAAAGTAGTATTTAGAAACTGCAATGCACACAGTCAGAAAAAAATATGATTCAAAGTATTTTTTATGTTACTAATGAAAAATAAGTAATTTGGTCATAACGATAATACACTATTTACCATTTACGTTTATTTAAAAACAAATTGTACTTACAAAAATAATACGTCGAGGCTCTTAAGTAACATCAATTTGATAAAACCAATGAGAACATGCATTATTTTCAGATTTGTATCTAGCTACATTTTTTTATGCTTCAGCATTTTTTGTGTAACCATTATATTTATCTGCAGCTTTGAAAAAACAAAACTAATAATGGAGTAATGGATTAATATGAATTTGGAGTCCGCGATATTTCAAGATACCGTAATCAAAGGATGGATTTCGTTCGAAATTCTATAATGTCGACGACGTCTTTGAAACATGTCCAAACGTTGGTCGGTGAGTAGGTCCGAACTTCGCAAACGAGACAAGGATGGACCGCTTTCAATTGTCGTCGCCGACGTCTACGACGTCGACGTCCTTGTCGGCAATTCCACGTTTCGAATGGGCCATCTCCGCTATCCCGGGCCGCTAAGAGGGTGGAATTGATTAAATAATTGGCCCCTTAGATTGGTCGGCTAGTTTCTGGAATGAATACGTTGGCGCCTGGCCAAATCCCAGCTTGAGCTCTCGAGGAACGTAGGCAAGAAGGGGATGAAACCACCAATCCGGACAAAGTGCCGCGAGGACAGTAGATGGCTTAATAATGGTTTCGATTGGGAATGGGAAATCTGCTTGTCACATCGGTTATTAGTTTCGAGAAGTTAGCACCTTTCTGGCCGCGCCTACGCCATCGTGTGTGTCAAGTTTCTAATCTACTGAAGACAGTTCGATAAAACTGGCCATGGAATATCGATTAATGGAAACGCGATTCTAGAAGAGAGAGAGAGAGCGAGAGAGAGATAGAGAGTCAAAGATGTATGTAATATCGAATTCCGTTTCCTGCTGGTTTTTTCAATAAACTTGCAATTTCAAATTTGTGTACATGGAATATAGACTCAAACCTTTTTCCTTTGATTGCACACGAACCTAAGAGAAATCCTACATTAAGAAATCTCACCAGCCTTGACCAACTTTTTCTCACAATATGGTATCCGAGATGAAATATTTTTCCTCAAAATAAAATATATTTCCTCGAGAGAGGATATGTAGGAATTGAATGTGAGGGCAATCGATAAGCTGCAACTTCTGAGTAGTATCTACGTTGTGCATTTGCGGGGGCTTAGTACGATATTTATTTTGTTTTTTCTTTCTTTTTTATGAAACTGAATCACGTCTAGTCGATCAGATAATGCTAATACGACTTACTGGTATAAGTCTACAATTTTATTTAGTCAGCAACTTTGTTAGAATTAGCTAGTGGTAGTTTGGTATTCTTGATGTGTTAAAAACCTCAAAGATTTCGCGTGATATCCCTTCCAGGAACGCTTTTCAGATGATAATGGAAGGCATGCTATTAAAACGACCGCTGACCGAACTATTATACTAATTAGAGCCTCGGTTCTCTCTAAAACTTGTAACAGTAATTTTAATGTCACTTCGTTCGTTAAATCTCAATCAAACTTTACAAAAGACGAATAATATAAGAGAGATTTGACTACCTTTACATAAATGTATATATGTAAATACACATAAACAATGATATAAAAGTTTCAATTCGCGTAAAAGGAAAAATCAGGTAAACGAATTTCTTAGATAAATTGAGCAGCGTCTTATTATATATTGGAGAAATAACAAACTCTTTTCTAAATTTAATTCTTGGTTTCGTATTTCATCAATTCCGTCCGTTCATTGCAAAAAAAAAAAGGAAAATATCAGAATATATAAATATGTAATACGTAATTTGAACTCCATCGATATAAAAATATGATAATTAAATCTGGACCCGTAATATTTAAGCGGATTAGGCAAATACATTAGCTTTTACTCTTTCTCTCGATTATCAAGAGATTAATAATTTTATCGAGAAATCTTATTACTATTTTCGGGCGCAGTTCCTGTGCCAAGCCATGCGATATTTCAGTCCCGATATCTCATGACAGTGGGTTAATCGATTTCGTAAGTGGTTTTCCTGCAATATTCCCGAAAACGTAATCTGACTTGACCGTATTTCTAACGCGTGGAGAGAGAGACGAGCGCGGAGCGGATCGGAGCGATTTCGGTGGGCCCTGAGATAATGGACATAAATATTCTCCCTGGATTTTTCGGATTTATATTTCGCGCCGTATCAAGGATCTCATTTGCATCGAGAATTTACCGTGCGCGACGGCATTCGCGTCCACCTACTAACTGGACTGCAAAACATACCTAGCTGCAGCTGCAGGTACGCTAATGTGGGCCGCGCTCGATTGCCGTGGCTAAGGTCAGGGCAGCAAAACGAAAAGGAAAGATATAGACGGCGCGAGAAATAGGGAAAAAAGTGGGAGCCTCCGTTCGGACGCGGGTTGGAACAGTTTACCGGTATACCTCGCCGGTTAGCTGAATTATTGAAAAATAATACTCGGTGCCTGAGAATGAAATATTATCCTCGCCTGCTTCGGTCCGAGCGAACTCTTTATGAACAATCGCTTTTCTCAAAGAACTCCGCGATTTCATTAATCCTTACGGTAACGTTGGAGCATTAGATTAAGCTTAATCAAATATTTTGTTCTCTGATTTGGAAATGCGAATATTCAATGTTACCTTAATATTTTACGATTTATTCATAAAACAACCTGTGTGGATTTAAATATTTAATAAGAGTGAAAGACATAAATTAATCATCTTTAGTAATTAATTATTTATAAGGTTCTTTATTTAAATCATTCACCCCTAAATTGATTAATAAATCTGACTTTATATTATGACATATTTTCGTAAAGGATGCGGTTTCAGGGCGAAATCACACGCGTGATCCTCTTTTACGAGTTTCTCGCCCAGTTTCACGAGTTAAGCAACGCTATGTGGCGTATGAGAAACATAAGCGGCGAGCAAGCGAAACGGAGTGAATCAAGAGAGAAAGAGAGAGAGAGAGAGAGAGAGATCGCTGATGAAAGACACGACTCGTTCTACTTCCCTCCATCTCTGATCTCATACTTTTGCCGTCCATGACGCTACAGCTGCAAAAACAGACTAGGATTTTTATTCGAGTTTTATGATTTAAATCGCATACTCCGCAATATTCTCCCACCGTTGCCAAGAAGTAGGAGGCGCGCGATCGAGTCAGCAGTTGATTTTATGCTTTATTTTTATGGCTTTACGTGTGGCAGCTTCTGTGCCCTCCGGAAGCATTCGTGGCCGCAATATGCAGCGGATAAATTCTATATCATTCCCTCCTCATAACCCACTAAATCATCCTCATAGATTTTATCTGGTGAATGAAAGTTCACGTTATCTCGTTGTTCTTCTCCTCATAACGCGACGGAACTATGCGTCCGTGTTAAGCCTAAACGATACCAACAAGTCGCGCGTGTAAAATTTATGATGAAATACAGATAATACTATTCCGATAAAATAAGTAGCTTTTAATTCATCAAAAAAAACATTGGCTTGTGTACTTAGGTCGAGAACTTTATTGAAACTTTCATTGTTGGGCTATGTAGATTACGTTGCGTTAGATGATACGCTCCAGGCGTTTCACGGATGGGCTGTGTCCAATGTTGTTTCATCGCCCGTTCGTGATAAGTTTACAAAAGGACCTCGCTATTCAATGCGCGATCGAAGTGCTTCACCGTAATGAGTGCCTGACGAGGCAGTTAGCCGCGAAATTGAAACGTGCGCGAATTCCGCCTTCATGCGGGGGATACGTCCATATCTGCGGTTACACAACGTACATCGCTGCGGTCGTTCCTTCTCATAGATTGCACAATGCACTCGGCGACGATGCGTGTGCATCGGAGTTCACGTGCTGCCGGTGAAGCCCCGGCGCGCCAGCGCGCTATGATCAGGCCAGCGTAATAACGAGAAAGCATAAATTGACAATTTGTCCCGGCGTATTGGTTTCCCTGGCCACGAGCCGCGTCCGATGCAATAATTGGTATACGCTGTCAAGTGCTACTCCGCCAATCTCCCGCCATATACGGGCCAACCTGCGCTCGCACATCACCCGTTATCTCTCCCCTTGACGGTGCTGCCTTGACCAACGATGCCGAAATTTAGCGAAGATACTTATAGTATTTATACAATGGAGAATAAACGATTGAATCCGAAAATTCGGTATAAAATAATATACTTATATAAGAATCGCGCTTGTTACTAATAATAAAACTTCGAGCTTATTTTTTAACATATTGTAAGATTGTTAAAGATGGCTTAAAACCGCGTTTAATTCTCATTAATTTTTGAGAGTCCTATTAATCTTTCGTGAAAACCATTTTTATGTATAAAATTCATAGATGTCTAACAAAAAACCCATATTAAAGTATCATTTTAAAGAAATGGAATAGCAAAGGAACCTATATTTTTCAAAAAATATGAATTTTTTGACTTATCTATATGTAGCTTTGTAAACATACAAAAGAGATGCAATCTTTGTTTAAACTTTTTTTATATCTCTTACCGTTCGGTAATTATTTCATCAGAAAGAAAAACATTCTTTTTAAAGGATGAATTCACCCCCTCAAGCCGTAATGTGGCACGAAAAATACTTCAGTGTTACGTATGAATTATTCTCTCTTGTACACAATGTTTCAGAATTTTCTGAATTTTTGGGTCGCCTAACCTTTTTTTATAAATTTGTTGCAATATTTTTATTAACTTTATAAAAATCTCTCTCTATATATTTCCCATGAATTTCTCTTCTCAAATCGCTGTGTACACCCGTCTGAAGCAACAGTCATGCGAATGAACAATTGCTGATGGTGAGGAAAAAGAAGGCATGTCTCAAATCGATTAGACACTCGATTAAACGCCTGCCGAGGATTGTGTTTATATATTATCCCCTAAGAAAGGGCGCGATACGCCCGATTCGCCAGCAACGGCCCCCAACGGAGAAATAGTCATAAACCTTCCGGCGGAAATTCAAACGCGACCTGGCTTTCCGAACAATTTACCTTGCGATGCGATCTCTGCATTTGATTCACGAGCTGACGATGGTGCCGCGGGTGCATCGGATGCACGCAGCTGCAGACGATACGGAAGACTGGAACGGATGCCGCCACGTTTTTGTACCCTGAGGCTACAAGAACAGGATTACAAAGATTCTTTGTACGCGACGGTGGATGGGGTGGAAAGGGAATGGCAAAAGCAGTGAGAGGGGCGGGAAGGGGGTGGAAAGGACGAAAAGGGCGACGCAAGAGAGTCGGAAAGGGTGGAGAATTCCCCCCCCCCCCCCCCCCCCCCCCTCCGGAAAACGACGAGACAACAAAGAGCAACGATGTTCCACGCCGGCTTGGCTCGAAATGAATCCTATATTCTGGGTATGTGATCTCGAAATACGCTTTATGTAGGAACTGTTAAAGCTAATCGTACATATAAAAGCTAAAATGAAATATTTTGCAAATGTCAGATGGTAAATGGCGGATGAATGAGCGCATAAAGCGAGAGATTTACCTTTGGCGCCCGAAGAATCGATGCTGGCAACAAGCATGTATGTGTGTACATGTAATGCTATAACGTACTATCGTTAATCACATCACGCGTTATCTGACTTTTAATAATTCCCAAGGCAAGAGACAGCTCCTCCTCTTCAAAGTTTCGACGTTTGCGTTATAAACGGATATCCCTTCAATTGCTATGATATCAGGATAATGAAATTTGTATAAGAAATTATTCGACACGACTGAACATTTAAACAATGCTTAGAACAAGATACGTCAATCAAAATGCTGAGTCAATTAACTCAATCGATCGCGCGCTCTATGAAACTATTCGCAAATTATTTGCAGAGCGCTAATTAGATGCTAATTACCTCATGTAACTAATTGGGCCGGTAAAGGCCGGCTTTACTTGACGACCGCGACGAGAAAATCGTTGTGAGGGAGGAAAGGTCCGATAAGAACTGGTTCGTGTCATTCCTCAAAAGTCTACGTCGATAAAAAAAGCCGTGTATGCTCGACATTATTAGCTTAACAATTTGCGTGCCACAATTACAACTTGCCTCGGCCCTCCTTCCTTCAACCAGCCTCGAACTTCTGCGATGTTTTGTCGTCGTTTGACGGTAGATTTTTATCAAATCGCCCTAATCTAAAAAAAAAAGGAGAAGAGAGAGAAAGAGAGGTACATGAGTAGAGTGGTATAAGTCTCCGTTCTCTTATAGTAGTCCACGGTTTAGGCACAAGGCAGGCGACCAACAGAAAAACACGCAGGCCACGCGAGGTTCGCATTTTTCAAAGGAAACCTCTCGCCGTCGGTAAAAAAAGATTCGCTCTTTCGACTTAAGATCGGATAAAATTGCACAGTGGCATGCGTTTACATCAGAACAGACGTTTCTGAGAGAAAATCGGTGTCGGGAATTCATCTTAATCCGCTGGTTTCTTATCGGATTGCACACGGACCTATTGCTGTTTTTCTATCGACTTTTAATATTGATTTCGTCTCGTGCAGTACGATGACAGAAATCACGATACAACTATTTTCATAATAAATATTTTTTAAAGAGAACGTTTTTTAACAATCGCGTTACAATTTCACGTCATTGTACTTATTGTTAGTAGTCTTTTGGAATTAACGCATTTAATTGCAAGCGGTATGATTACCTATTTCAAAAATGTTAAGCTTGGACGTATAAAAATCCATTGTAGTAAACACGCGTTTAAATAAAGATAATAATTTAAAAATTTAAATGTCACGAATCCACGAAACATCTCTTCTAGATATTTCGAGACTGCGATAAGCGCTTGTCACACAGCAGAAGAGTCCATAAATTATGAATGCAAAATGTCCTCTGCGGTTGCAACTGCGAGTCGTTCGCATAATGCGCAGCACAATGTAGGCGAAATGGCGTCCCATGTATTAAAATAACGTCATTTCATGCGCGCCGCCATCGAGCGAGCGAAAGAAAAAGCATGGTTGGTAGATGATGCTAAAAAGCTTTTGTCCAGTGCACTAACGGAAACATTGTGGCTTCCAGAAACTACGTTCTACATTTTTCAATGAAATTCTAAAAGCGAGAACACTTGATGTTCTCTTCTAAAATTACACCTGCTTGCTTAAAATTAAAAATGCAATAGCCAAGAAATAATATTATATATATTCTACTTGCTTTCAATAAATTCTTTAATTTAAAATCAGTCTTCCGTTTTAGTGAAAATATAAAAATATTTATTAATTTAATATTAATATAACCTAAAATGCATAATATATATTAATCTAATATATTAGATGTCTTGGTAAAATAAAATATAAATGAAATAAAATAAGATCTATTTGAAATTCACCGAATACAAAATTTTGTTATCTACTTATCTTTCCCTGAGTCTTAATGCGCAGAAGTCTTCTCATACATTTACATTAATTACTTTCGCGATCTGATCTTTTCGCAAATTTCTGCTAAAGATAATTTGATATTCATTCATCCTATTCACTCTGTAATACTTTCCATAAAACAGCATCCTTCCATAACGTTGGTCGTTCCATGAAAATATTGTAAAACTTCGTCTCCTTTTTGAGGTCAGCAAGCAAAATATATGTCCTCGTGGGTGGCTCACGTGCTAGCCACTAAGTTCTTGAAGCTGCTGAGGTAAACGAGGAACGATTACGTGAAGCGAGCCCTTCTTTTCCCGATATCCTAGCGAAACGAATCGGCGATCCCGACAGGCCGACGAGAGAGGCCCTTGAGCATCATCGTAGCTTTTAATTAAGCTTTACTTGCCGGTGCAAACTTTGTTGTTGGACGCCGGGCTGTAGACTCCTCGGGGACGGGACCGGGGTAATTCAGTCTGAACGAACGGACAGCAACGAGAAGTTTATATTGGTAGACGGCCGAGAGACGGGCCTCGAGTCTATTATTAGGTGCTGCCTCTGATGTGGACAACGGCGAATTGCGAACGTACGACGCGTGGGTCCGATTTGCATTCTGCAAGCTCGGACGTTTCCCGAAGGATCACGATCTCATTATACTCCCGAACTTGAGAATCAAAATACGAGTGCTATCACGATGTGATTGCTTCTGTGCGCAGAAATATTGTAATCTTTTAATCAACAATCGGTATAAAAATAAACTGCTTTTTCCTATATACTTAGGAAAGATATTCCCTTCATATTTCTTTTGTACTGAAAATCTTATAATACAGTATAACCGTGAATAATTCGGTAAAATCCTACGAGAGAGAATACTATCTCACATATATTCTAACTTATACCGTCTCACTCTAATCTTAATTAAAGTTACAGAATAAGACAATAAGTTACAGTGAGATAGTATCATATATATACAACATATTTCTCGTAGGATTTTGACAAAATTGCTCATAGCCATACTCTGTTATAGTATCTCTATTTCATATCAAATAGGATTTAGAATATTTTTCAGTGATATTTTCGATGTTATTGATCTACAAAATAATACAAAGGATTTTTCAACAAAAAACACACAACATACAAACACATACAACAAAATTCACTATCGATTTCGAGCATTCACATTTCTTACAGAATTTCTATTTGGTACAATTTCTTTCATGCTGCGCAAGATCTTGCGGTCTTCGTGGCAGCTGGGAACTTTGTATTTACATCGACCTCATGGGACAATGACTCGTAAAGTCCCGGTGTCTCGCGTGTTGTTTTTGCACAAAGTAAGCTACCGCACAGTTGAGGATCAGCTGGTATTTTCTTTGCGAACCCAGCGGAGCTTATCTCTTTACAAAGTGTTTTGGCGACTTCTCCACGTAATCCTGCGAAAATAATTATGCGGTCCAGTCAAATACGTTACGGCTAATTGCCGCCTTGAGTTATAGCAGACTTCAACTTTATTCAATTCTTTGTTTGTTGTAGTATTTTTTGTTAAAGAGAGTATCTAAAAATTTAGGTAGATACAGATCTAAAAATAATTTTATTGGATTTAAAATAATTATGTAGAGAATTCAAACATGATGAGCAACGCTACAAAAGCTTTGATATTCTAACAACTGGCTTGAATGTCCTACATTATTATAATATTTTGATAGTCCAACAAAATTGTTTTTAAATCTACATTTATCTACATTTTTGGATACTTTAGCAAAATCGTTTATTCTGTGCAAATATACGCGTGATACGATTTGATTAAATACCCCTTTTAAACGAGTGTTAGTTAATTAAACCAGTCAGTATATTTCGATTAGTCAATTCTGTGGTAAAGTTTATGTGGTAAACCATGCGTCCTAACAAATGATCATTGTGGTTCACATACTGAACGCGCTTTGTACCAAAACCGTATTCAATAGCAAGTCATTCATTCACTGATGACTATCACTTTCTATTTCTAACATCGTTTATAGTGTGCAATCATCGGAAATATACTGTATACGTATATCAAATCACATGTATTAATACATAATTTTAAAATGTTAAATATTATGATAAACATACAGTATATATTACAACATATGTCATAGTATATTCCACATCTTTCTTTGTATTAAATGTGTCAAATGACAGATACTACTGCTAATCCAAGTTTAGCAAAAAAAAGTTTGAAAATTTAATTGTTTTAACGTGCAGGTAAAACGGATTAACATTGACGAAAACGCCAAGGAATTACGAAGAATAATGTCAAGTAAGAAAAAAGAAATCGAAATGCACGCAAGCGCAAGACGTATACGACTGAAGTAACGAATTCGATATTCGAGCAAATTCAGTACACATTAGAATATGCATAATATCGTTTTTGTGGAAACCAACCACGAATTAAGATTCAAAAAAATTCAATGGAGTTGAACAGTAAGTAAAGATATAGATTCATTAAAATTCAAACAAATTAATAATTAATCAGCGTTTTAAAATAAACTATAAGGGAATGCGCGACGACCGAACTTGATCAATAATGTAGACGTTTTAAATTCCAAATTAAAAATGTTAATAAGATAGTAAGAATATTAATTAATTTCTTACATTATCGTTCTGTCTCATACATACTCTTATCTAATATATTGCAGCACCATTTCTTGCTGCAAGATTAAGCACCTATTGTTAGTCACAATTACTGCTGTTTACCATTCAAAATTTTTGCTAAGTATACGTCTATGTTCAAGCTAATATATTTTTTCTTGACGCTTTCGATCTTAGTTCTACGAACTCAATATTATTTGCTCAGATGATCCGAGGTTCACTGGATACTTATGCTACTATATGAATTATAAAACTTTTATAGAGAGAAAGCAAATTTCCTCAGGGGACAGATACACGAACAAAAAATAAGAGAATTTTTTCATTTTTGTATCATTTTCTTGTGAAATCGATATACCCAGATTTTCTATTTGTACGCGTATTTTAATTCTGTAAAAAAATTTTGTAACGTGTAAGCTGGTTCGAAAATTTTTGTTGCATTGCTAGCATTTCCTTTAAATAAATACAAATCTTATTCCCGAGGAAATATCCTAGTCATTTCATACTTATTTACTTTCCCGTTCTAACGTGGCACTAATTAATCTTGTACAAAAATTTCTTAATAAATACCGAAAAAAAAGAAAAAAATAATAATAACGCGCGTATTTAAAAAAAAAAAAGTTTGTCGAGCTTGCTTCAATTTCATCAAAAGAGTGATAATTCAAAAGCGTTAATTTAAAACCACTTTCACTGGCTTGTGTCCGGTAAAACATTCAAGGTCGTAGATTTCAAAGCGGTGAACAAGCTTGGGAGGCAACGGCCCATATGCCGGACGTCTGGCAAGTTTTTGCCATAAATACTGATTATTAAATAGCCACAGTGACCGGGCCGCAGTTGTTATGGGAGACGCGCTACGGTCTCCAGGAATGGTTGGTGTTCTCCCTCGGATCGCGATGCATACACGCGAAATACAGTGGACAAGCGTGAACGTGATGTGAGAGTGGGGGAGGAAAGGGCGAGGTGCGGCGAGGGTAGGAAGCGACATTGGGAAGGGCGAGTCGGAGGGCTGTGTTTCAGGATGGGTTTAATACAGGTACAACGCCAGTGCCGTAGGCTTTATGATGACGAAGAGCACCTGGGGGACCGGCGAGCCTGCAATTTCCTCGTTGTGCACAGACGTCGCACCTGTACACTGCTTTGTATGCGCGTTCAACACACGCACAAACGTGCATGTATTAGGGAAACGGCATCGTGTGCGTGCACCGACGCGCCACCGGTCACGGTTGCATGGGACCAATTTGTATCTGGACGCGGACTCACGGTGATGCGTCTTCGATAATCTCTTTGGGAATTACCCCAAGTAGCCGAGGAACGCCCTCGCGTGTTTCCAGCGAGTATTCCGCATACGGTTCAGTAGCTCACCCTCCGAGCTACTGAAAAAGAAATACGCGCGATGCGAAACGAGATAATAATTAAAGAGCCGGAGTGACGTATAGCACTTGCTGTGCCTTTAAAAATCCGGATTTAAAAATCTTGAGTTATAATGAAGATGGAATAGAGCGTTTGTTGTATATTCATGGAATTCAAACATGGAAAGAACGGTTTTGCTGAAGTATTTCAAAATTTAGCTAACTCTCATAGATCTGAAAATAATTTTGTTGGATCATCAAAATGAATTATGCAAGACTTTCAAGTATGATGAGTAATGCTGTAAAAAGTTTTAATCTCTTACAAACAGTTTGTGAACGTCCTATATCATTATTTTGATGAGCCAACAAAATTACTTTCGGATTAGCATCTAACTAATTTTTAGATATTTCAGCAAGATCATTTTTCCCATATATATCAAACTAAAGAATTTGCTTGTAATGTCTGTTAAATTGAAAAAAAAGAGACATTGATAAAAGAGAACATAAATCATATGCACTTTATTAAAAAATTTATGAATCAGTTATCAGATTAGATTTTATCACGGATAATATCCGCTTTTGCAATATATTATGATTATTTTGCTTGTGAAGTTTATTCGTTATCCTAACGGTGATCGATTATATCAAAACATTCGCTGTACGAATGAGTCATCTGAATATCTTCCGTCAGATCGATTTCATTCTCACGCCTCTTTTTCTCCCTCTCTCTCCTGTTACTTTACAGCACGCGGGTCGCTGAAACATACTATAACGAGCCTCACGAAGTTGGTGTACAACACCACGAACGATAACATCACTTGGTGGATCGGTAGGTGATAACGATAGCTGGTACTCCACCTGAAAGCAGCCCCCTGTCGACGGTTAAAGAGGTCGTCGGAAGCGGCATGTCTTGTTGCGAATTGTGAAGGCTTCTCTGATCATTCTTTATCTATTACTATCAGCCGCAAATAAGAATGCACGTAAAAAAGACAAATCCGAAAGAGCAGAAAAGAAAAGGGGAAGAAGAAGCATAAGGCGAGAGATGGAGAGAAAGAGAACCTCAACTTCCAACCCGGTTCGAACGAGCAGATCGTTAAACTAAAGAAAACTTTTAACCACACCCCACCGCCTATCCAGTCAGCCGCTCTCTTCTATATTTATGCTCCACCAAAAGTACGGTTGCGGTTCCTCCAGGACGTTCCGACTCTCGAGGCTCTCCTGAGAGCGGTCTTAACAAAATTATCGCGCGTATTTCGACGGAAAGTTTCGTCGCTCGGAAAATAGTCGCCCATTTCCGAATGTCCGAAGCTTGGGTGTAACTCAGAGGCCTCGAAACCGCGCACGGGTAAGTTGTGCAAGTGTGATGTACATCATTTCTTTAAATAAGTTTAGACGCTTTTTTTTCTCTCGATTCCAACGCAGATTTTGTGGCCAGAGGGATTTTTTACGTGCTCGATTTTGACTATACGATATTGACTAAGCACGACGCCGGACTGCACGCGTCTCCTTCGAGCGTTTCCGTCGCTTGTGTATTTGCACGGATACATTGCACGTTGCCATAGACGTTGGCAAATCACATTTCGAAGCCTGTCAGAGGCGGGTGGGGAATTGAAGAGACGAATAAACAAGCAGAAGAGCGACGGAAGACGACGGATGGAAAGCGGAGCATTACAAGATTTCCCGATCCACCGCTCGGCGCGCGACTGTGTATATTTGCGTTTCGCAGAGGTGCTTCGCAGACGAAAACTACATGTAGCGAAAACGGACTGCTGGATGTATCGCCGGCGAGCAGAGACGCAAGCTTTGGACGAAGGAAAAAGAAGAAGAAACGAGGAGTATTGCGAAACGAGAGGAAAGAAAGAATAGGAGGAGATGAGCGAGCGGAGGAGAAACCACTACTGTCGGCGCGAAAAAGCTGCTCGCTTGAGCGCGAATTTCTGGAAAACAGGGAAAAGTTGGTAATTAAAGCGCGAGAAAGAAGGTAGAAAAAGCGGAGGAAGAGAGACGGTGAAAACGGGAGCGAGATAGAGAGAGGATTCGCGAGGGCGACGAAAGTTGTCGGATAGGGTAGAAAGCAGACGGTGGAAGCTTGGCTAAAGAGAAGCGGGAGGGGAGTGAGTGGGCCAGGAAAATGCATGGAAATGTATTCTCAAGAGCGAGGGCGTACCGCTAGCGAAACCGAAAGATGGAGAGAAACGCGCGCGCGGAAAGAGGAACCGGAGGACGCGATAGGGGTCGTGACTGGGACGCTGAAGATATTATAAGGGTTGAAAAGCCGACGCCGCGCACCATCACCGAGAAACTATGCTTGATTCTTCCGACCGACCCCGCCTCCACGATTGTCATTCTTCATTTTGCGCTGTTGCGCCCTCCCCCTCTCTCTCTCTCTCTGCGCTTCATCAGATAGTCCCTGTACTTCGAGTGATTTGCTTAGCTTAGTGTTAGAGAAGCTGCTATTGTATAAAATGTTGAAAATAGAGATCAACAAAACATTATTAAAATTATACATCCATCTTTAATTCGAGCAATATTTTAGGGGTAACCAGTGCTCTACTGCAAACAAACTATTTTCAGAATTTTTTCAGTAAAGAATGCAAAATTATATAAATATGTGTACAAATTACACAATTTACAATAGAGAGAAATAAATAAATTGATAATATAAATATATTTTTATAAAAATTAATATTTTTTCCTCTATCGCAGTTTGTAAATGTGCAAATTTTTGTAATACAACATAATGGTGATACAGTATCATACCATATTACATTTGCATTTTTATATTCGTATGTATCGATAACAGAGCTTAAGAGAAATTGTATGCAGTTCGTTACCGAATTATCACGTAAATATTTTTATAAACGAACTTTAATTGCAAATTCCCTTTTATAAATTGTTTAATTACTATAAAGAATAATTTTATTTCTAAGTTATAATTTTATTTACGCGCGCGCGTGTGTGCAAATATATATAATACCTTCAATAACAAATCACTCTATATAATTTTATATATAATTTTTTTTACAGTGTACACTACTCAATTCGTTTGTAACTAAACTATAAAATAGTTAAGAATATACAGTAAAATAATTATCAGTACTTTCCTATGTAAACTTGGCTAATCTATATACATACAATAATATTCATGATATTATTACACAAGATGTTTTTGAATGTTTAACTTGCATATATTATAATATTAAATAAAGAAAATAATAATAAATAATAATTTTCTGTTGTCGGTTTTATTACATAATATCGTTTGATGTTACAAATATTACAAAGCGGTAATAAATGCGTTCTGTTAAATTAAACTATTTGGAATGAGAAACAAAACAGCAATCATAAATTTAAAAATATTGAACATTGCGTTAGTAGGTTTTGAAAAGGAATGTGTGGTTTAGTGGAATCGTTTTCCATGCGGTTAACAAAGTGCGGAGTTGTTTGCGGCAGCCAATTTTCAATGACTGCATGGCGTCGCGCGGTCCAAAAGGAAGGGATATACGGGATGCAGGGAGGGAGGTGGTGCAGAATGCGCGAGGGACGAAAATAGAGGTGCGGGATTCCGGGCTGAGAATGAAATGGAATTAAACGATTCATAACGCGTTTCCATACTCGCACGCGTGCCGCTAACAGCTCGGTAGTTAGACCGCTATTCATTGGTTGATTCATTCTAGCATTCGACGTAACTTTTCTTCTAAATCGGATCATGATTAAGTAACGCATACGCCAAAAAATGGATGAAAAATGACAAAAGGAAGAAAGAAACATGGCGAAATGCTAGGATAACAACTCAGATAGGGCTAACTTCGCATTATGGGTCTAAAGTGAAAAAGTTCGGAAATGTCATTCAAACTTCTGAAATCTTAGATGATAATATTAGCTGCGTTATTTAAAATTAATTCCATACTTAATATTTAACTTTTATTATTAGCAAAACTTTAATCGAATTTAGACGCTGTTACTGTTTCATTGCCGTCTTAAAAAAGTTTTCACGATATTCTATCTAGCTTCTGGGTACATGAACCTAAGAAGATTCTGCAAAATAAAAAAACTGACAAAGAAAGGTAGCTGGTTTTGGCAGAAGAATGGAATGACCCTTAAAAAGGACGCCGTTGAAGCGACTACTTCATCCGCTTCGCAATGAAGTGATGCTCCGAAAGCGCGTTCGGACGATCGACGAAATTTTCCACACAGACTCCCTTCGGCACTGACCGCGTACCAAGTAAGAGAACACGTCCAGTCGGCGAAAGGGTGTTTTCGGGTTCGTTGCTCAAGTTCCGAAAATGCTCACGATTCCGGGAGCAGGAGTATCGATGAACGAGATCGCACGTTCGTTCGGAAACCTGAAATCGCGTACCAACCTGGATTAGCCGATACCAACGGAGAGATCTTTGCGGAATCCGACGAAGGGGAGAGGAAATCCGATTTCATGTTCCTGGCACAAATACACGCGAAAAGGGTTGAACGTTATCGTCGATCTTTCCGTCGCGTTCAATGCCAAGTGGCGCCGAATGTGCCGCAGAATTTTCTCGCGTTTTGGTAGTAAAATATGTCTGGACGGGCGGCGTCTTACTCTCGCGATAGCCAGAGCCTGGAATTGTTTATTTCGAGGACACGTGTCGCAGCGTAAATATACATTTAATCGCGAGACACGCACACCGGTGTGTTGCCAGAAAGATTTCTCTCCGTTGCATGATATCTCATCGCTCTCTCTCTCTATCGTTCGTTCGTCTTTGCACACTGACTTCGACATCAACACATCGACAGTATAGGGTTACCACATGACGCGGTGGTCTCTTTGTGTACTATCTGCAACGGGGTATAGCCCAGGACTTCCCCTATACACGGCGAACTTAATTTCCCCAATTTCGACCGCGCTTCGTCGACCGCACGATGCAATTTATACTGGCCGACCCGCCCCTTCTCTTCCTACTCTGCCCTCTACCTATACTATCTCGGTAGCCGCCCTTCGTCCATGTAGCCGCCGCCGCGCCACGGTAATATCTCGAGAGGTCGTGCACGACGATTTAGAGGGGTCGAATATATATCGTACAGCGGGCGGCACACCTGCGGCGAAGTCGTGCGCAAAGTAACGATGTTCCCTTGTAATTCGTCGCTACTGTTCTCGTAAATTCGGAACCAGCGTCATAATGTCTTCGTTGGTCCATTTCGCGGTACGAAAAATACCGGATAAACCTGGCAGCAATGATCCTTTGCTGATGAATGAGAGCACTACAGGGAGAGCGCTGTATACGGAGAAGTGTGAGTCAGTGGTCCAGTAGCTTACAAATATATGTGTATCCTCATAGTATTTCCATTCAAATCTCGTAATTTTGTGTTATTTTTTATTCCCGTTAGTCTTAAAATTTTAGATATTCAAAATAATTTAAGACATAGCGCAGATAAAATTTATGGATTAAAAAATTTATCTGCTTTAAAAAATTTTCTAGAATATATCTTGAATTTACAAAATTTTTATTAAAAAAAAAAATATTTCCTGATTTTTCCAAAAAAGGTTACCAATATCTATAAAAATTTAAAAAATTTACATTTTCATTGATTATTTCTAATAATAGTTTTCCTAATGACAGAAATTGGTGGATTCATCGGTAAACAGTGACGTTCATTTTAGCGCGATTAGGGGTTTACAGGTGAAGTAATATTCTTAACGAGGTAAAGTACATAATTACACAATGGCGTGCTGGCGAAGTATGCCTTTTCCCGAGGTAATTCGGCCACGCTAGCATTACGTGTTGTCCGGTAGCAGTTTAGCCAGTTTTATTAATGCTCGTCGCTGTGAAATCGATTCCGACGAATGACGGAGCGACGGTATGTATACGTAAACGTGAAAATATTGTGTGAATTACACGAAATGTTATCGAGCATCGCGCCGTGAAGTCATGGCTTCAATACATTTGCATCTTGAAATTTAATTAAAAATGAATGCACGATATGCATATTTATGATTTAGTTGAATTCCCAATTTTATTCGCTCGTTGAAAATGTAACAGGACCTTCTCGACTTTAAGTTCATTGCAGAAGGAGCTATTGATCGCGGTCCTTTTGTATCGGCAGCGATAAATCTGCTAATTTTACGTTCAACGATGCTCGAAGTTGTGAAGACAGCTCCTTCGAAGGATTATATTATACAAACAATCGCGTCGTTTAGTCGCTCTTTCTCGTAAATCCCAAGTCAGTCGACGAGAGACAATGATATTGAGAACGAGGCGGAGAAGGTGGAGAAAACGTAGCGAACGAGGGTTCGCTAAGCCTCTTAGCATATTTTGCTCAAGTTCGCTATTGTTATTGGCGCGTATATTTTTATTGCATTCATTATCTGCTGATCCTCTTACCAAGTTTGGATTAATTGGCTGTTTTATAATAAAAGGGGAAGAGAGAGATTCAAAAAGGAGGAAAGATGGAGTATTCTCGAGAAAGATAGAATGAGAGAAAAAGAGGATGGAATATAGGATCGCAATAGTGTTTGGTTTACCTCTAACTTCTGTAATTCTCGGCTGGAGGGATTTTCAAGTTGATTCTTCGAGTAATCACGCCTCGTTTGACGAGACTAGAGTATTCTTAACCGTTTGCCGGTAACTGAAGTCTTTAAAGATATTACACAAACAATATTTTAATTGTACAAATTTTAAATAAATTTAAATCTGTAAAAACAGAATAAAATACACAATCCGACTTCTATAATGGTAAAAACTCGTTGTTAAAGCAAGTGCACTAAAATTTTTTCAGATCTTTATATTAACTGGAACAATAAAAAATGTACTCTATTTCTCAAAGATATCTATTGCTAACGAAAGGTAAAACTCATGTTGCAGACAAAGAGTTAAATTTCAATATTTAGAATCGATATTTCCGCGGTTAGATGAGGGAAAGACGCAAAAAACATCAACAAATAGTAAATCGTCCTCAACATTAAGTATTCCGCTGAACGAGATGTATTTTATTGTAGGTATCAAGTTATACGCAATATGGTAATTAGATTGAAAAGATAGCGTAATACTTGGCGTGATACATGTACGTGTGCATATGTATGTAATCGAAATAGCACACTACGGTCGATATCTTTTCATCGGCGAGGGTAACGATCCTGTTCCAAGAAACGTTACTTTCGCGAAAAGAAACGCAGTTGTATCGCGAAAATAGTAATGCCGCGAAAAGTTAGCCTGTCACGTACTTTTATAAACGTCACAAATATTTAACGAGAGGATAAATCCATAATTTTACCTTTACTTTTCGGTGTAAAACGTGTATTTCCATTATCATCTCTCTAAATCGGAAATTATACAATAATCTTCATCTATATATTGCGTGTCGAGCAAATTCAACGATATTCGTGTCAATGTTTTATTATCGTTTCATTGCGCAAAAGAATGCCATAATCGATAATTCCAAGGAGATTTCTCATGGGCCGAATTTCTGTCGACCTTCTGCCTAGCTCCGTACGCCGAGAGCCTGGGCCGCTATAGTTGCTATCAGATGGTAAGATAATGTAAACTTATGCGAGGCACGCCCGGCGCACCCCCGCGTTTGAACCAAGCACCAAACTTTGCCGGGTTTAAATATATCACCCCTACCATTACGGTTTAACCATATGCTCTCGCGTCCTTCTCCTCTCTCTTCGTCCTCTTCCTAGTTACTAGAACGAATGTACGTCGCCCCTGGGCCATTCGCCCAATGGGCATCCCTTACGAGCCCGTGTCCGGATTTAGATACGATGCTCCCGGTCGCTATTCCCGGTCCCAAAAAGCCTTCTGACAAATTCAACGCCGAGGATGTTTGCGTAGCGCGAGCGCAAACGGTTTTCTCGCTCTCGTCCCTTTTCGTCTCTTTCTCTCGGTGCCTTTCGACGAATAATTTGTCTCCCTCTTTGTTTGGGCTCTGACCGCTGCGGTTGGGAAAAGAATTGTTCGTAACAATCCGAAATCCAAGCATATTTCATTCTACTTTTTGAATATGGACATTCGTCGTGCCGCGTAGATATTATAATTCAATAAAGCACAATTCGAGCAATCGAACGACAGGATATTAAAATCCAAATTCAAGTAAAAAAAAATGCACGTGTAGCGCTTTTTGCTCAATTTATATAATATCAAATTAATTAAGTATACTCAATTTAGGTTATTCTTAATCATTTTTATAAGTCGCCAGACTTCTATTCAATATGTTACTTTAACTAAAACAATATAACTCAAAAAAAGAAATGTAAACCCATTAAATGTACCTATTTTACTTAAACGTAGTTTATCATTTATTAAATGCACACGTTATAAGATATAATATTCCTTAAGATCAATAAAATATTATTCATCTTAAGGAATTGGGTCATTATTGCTCCTTTGATATCTAACAATGTGTGTATTACATAATAACTTAATGTTTCTATGATAAAATGATTTTCATAACTTAACTGTATTCAAAAGTTACTTAATATTTCGTTAACAGCGCTTGTTGTTAATACGTAAAACGATAAATGAAACGTCAATCGAATGAATGATTGACGGAGCTCAGACGTTGCCGGATCTTAAAATTAATTCGCTCCAAATAAACGCCGGAGAAGAGCACGGCGTTCTCGTTAATATGTACGATGCCGCGCGATACCGAGCGAGACAGCGCGGGCAGATGTACCATTAGCACGCCTCGCACCGGGAATTGAGTTATTAACGGTTATCTTTGTATTACGATCAATTCAGGGCGAACGATAATCGTCGTAGGAAATACCTTGGCAGCGCGGCGGGCGCGCGCTCGTGTGCGAGTGCAGCGGAAAGTCACGTAAATGCAACCGGCTGTAATTTTGTGTCCCCGCCGCCGTCGTAGACCGCCCGTCGTGGTAATGTCCACCGTTCGTCGAGTTATCGCACACATGTATTGCTGGCACGTAGATATTTCCGCGGCTCCGCGGAACGTGAGCATCGAGCGCGGACAAAAAGAAGGAGCGGAGAGTATCGACCGGTTAACGCTTTGCGGAGATAAGATAAAGAAAGAGCTTACTCCGACAAGATGTCGCTCGATTACGAGTAGGCGCGACGTAATACCGTAATGGAAAATATTTTCCAATATATATGCACGTTAATTTTTAATTCTTAGCCATCGATATAACGAATAATTAGCGTGTGCAACTGAATTATTAAAAAGAAAGAAGAAACTCATTATCTTCATTAAACATTTATGTATGGTATATAAAATATTAATGTATGGTATCTGCAAACGTTAATTATAAAATATTACATACACGGAAAGGACGGTTTTGTTAAAGTATTTAAAAATTTAGCTAGATGCATATCTGAAAAGTGTATGTGCGTGTGTGTGAAACTGTACATCTTTGTATTAGAAAACAATAAATTTTTTATAAAGTATCAATTACCGATAATGTTAAAATTGGCATCTTTTAAAATTTTAATAAAAAGAAAAAGCCAACGGGTAAGTGGAATAAAACGATAATAGTCAGATATGGATAATCGAATCTGAAAAGAGAAGAGGATGATTCGATTCCACGAAAGATTAACGAAAGATTAATCAGAAACGATCGTGTTCTGCCCGATGCAAATAGAAATGAAAGTACGGCGCCTGGAAATTAAGTTACGTGTTCGTGTCTGCGGTTTGGAATTCCCCGTTTATGTCGTGACACGAATTAATCCTAACGCCTCCATCTCGCGAATCCGACAGAAGGATTGTACAGCCGCGTAGGCGTCTAACCGTACCTATATCGGATGATGGAAAGAGTCGAGAGGGTCCGTGTACCTCGGGTGGATTCGAGACGTGCTATCGTTTTTCCGGATCATTAATCGACCGCCACGCCTCCGCCTTCCTAGAGAGATAGCGCAGTCGTGATCGAATTTAATTGCAAATACGTCTGTGTGTATCCTCGCGATGTTTACACCGCGGTAATAGATTAACCACGCTCGAATAACGACGGATCGATTCGAATCCAATCGAATTGGTGAAGCGCCGAGAACGTAAAAGGCGAGAACGTTCGACTGTCTGCGGAATGTACTGCAACACTTTCCACAGGATATAAAACGAATAAAATCGGATAACTTCCAAATTAATAGCTGTTATCCAAGTTACATATCCAAGAACTGAATTTGCCCGATCAAAACAGATCCGATGAAAATACGTTGCTCGCCAGAATCTTGGTGCGGCGAACCCACCGGGTTCTACGGCAACTGAAGCGGAAGAAAGGAAGTTACGCCCATCTCTAGTAAGCGCGAAGAAAGTTATTGCATAGTGACAGAGACAGATTGCACCTTGACGAAACGAGTGGTTGTTTTACATTTGCCGTCCGGTAATACGCGTGAGAATTTCGTCTACGCTCATTACGAGGAAGTAGTTCGTCATCTTGGACAAGACTTACGCCGTGTAGAGTTGACTTCGACAGGACGGAACGTTGAATAAATGATACTGCAGCGTGGGATAATAATAATCGATGTGGAATGTTGGGCGACATGAATATGCGCCAACAGAAACCGGCATTTATTTGCGAGATATTTCAGAAAGTAATTTTGGTAATTTATTTGGAAAGCGCATATTGGTGAAATGGAAAGTGCTGAATTTATTCGATAATTTTTTAACTGATGTAAAGAGTCGATGTTGCGTTAAAACTAAACAGCCAAAAAGAGTTGTGGCAAAAATAACTTTAAAGAATTAACATATTATTATAAAATTATTCAACATCGCTTTTGAAAAAAGAAATATATCTTGTCAAAATATTTGACGCGTTACAAAAATAATGCTTTAACAAAATTTTTTGTATTAAATAGTAAAGTAAGATTACTGTAAAAAGCTTCGTTATTGATTAATAGAAACTGACAATAAGAGCATTTTTTGTTTTACCGGCCAATGAATGATTCGCGCAATTTAATACGAAAAAAAAATCGCTTCTCGCGCCTTGTTGTCGCAGTTTAATTCCCAATTTGTACGAGCTGCCACTAGCACAAGCGATCGTTTTCGCCTCTATCCCGCCGTCGGCGCGTGAACGAGTCTCCCCTTGACGAACTTTGTGAGCGCAGATTGACGTAATCCCAGTTCAATGACGGCGTAGCACCGTATAACAACGAAACCGCCGATCGCTCTGTTGCGGACTGCGGTCGATCGTTAAAATAAAACCGCGATTTGTCGGGTTGGCATGATTGTGCGGGCCGAAACGAGCCCCTCGAGCGCACTTCAATGAGCTTTCGGGGAGGGAACGGGGAAACGAGTTGTGCGCCGTTAATAAAGATGTTAATCTTCACGACTCTTCCTATATTTGACACGCGGCGATAACTATAAATCAGTTAACGAGATGAAGTTGTTGTATACGCGATATAGCGACCAAGTAATAACCGCCTCGGAGAGGCGCGGACTCTCGGAGGTAGCGCTCCATCTAATTTTTCAAACGGAATCGCAGGTGGGGGATTCCTTCCGTCAGCGGGATACCGTG
This sequence comes from Cyphomyrmex costatus, assembly GCF_001594065.2. Classification (NCBI taxonomy): domain Eukaryota; kingdom Metazoa; phylum Arthropoda; class Insecta; order Hymenoptera; family Formicidae; genus Cyphomyrmex; species Cyphomyrmex costatus. The sequence continues at coordinate 501,107 of NW_017279252.1, read as the reverse complement.
TCGCCAGGTGAAGTCGAAGGACTAAATTTAAACAAAGCTCGGTCCGGAATATAAAGAGCCGGGGGACGGCGATCGTTAAGAGAAAAAAAAATCATGATTTATCGAGGTAGACGGTGATTACCGGTCTCGTCGCGTTTCTGAATGTGTTACGAGGCGAAGCGAGGCGGGCCGGCGAGGCTCGTCGGAGCGTGGGTAGGTAGGTTGCTTGGGGTACTATCACAATGGGCGCACGAAAAGGGGCCGAACCGCTGGTGCAAAACAGCGACCGAGATTCTTCACGGCGATTACGGTTGCCGCCTTATTGCCGCGAAGCTTTTGCGCGGCGCTGTTAAATCCGACGTCCATTAAAAGATCGTAAAGCTTTGCAATGCCGCCAGGACGGTAGTACCCCGCCGCGCAGAGGAGGCACAAAGCTTCACCGTTCCGGAAGTAAAATAAAAAGCTTCCGCGGGGAACGCGACGGGAGATGCCGATGAGAGAAGGCGTGCCCTCGCGCATTTCTCGGGCGAGCTTTGCGTTTGTTTGTTACCTGCGCAGAAATATACGCATGCTCTTGAAGGTAAAAATAGTCCCAAAAGATCGTAAAAGAATCTGCTAAGAGAGAGAGAGAGAGAGAGAGAGAGAGAGAGAGAGAGAGAGAGAGAGAGAGAGTTACTAGACGTGATTACTTGGCGAAGAAAGTTTCAGCAAACCGCGCAAAAATATACGCTGATGACCGTTTAACGAGTATTCAATAATATTTCGTTTTGGCCAAGTTGCAAGTAGGCCGGTCGTTTGTTCACGACGAACGAACGTCTCGGAAACAAAGAAAGCTCCGCGCTCGTGTGCAAAGAAGGACGGGGCCATCGATGAAAGCGGGTCGCCGAATATACGAGCCATAACTGTGGGAAGTTTCTCAAGGAATCGCATTGGGCCACGTCTAGTCGGTAATTAGAATCTGCCGAGCCGATTCGCGCTCTCTCCCTCTCCTTCTCTGTACGATTATCAAGTTCGGTGAAGTTTATTCCGTGAGTTTATTCGTGGGCGATAACAAAACCGCGCCTAGGATATGCGAGGTTTGTTCCTATTTAAGCTACAAAGTTATATTTCCCATGGAAGCCAAACTATGGAAGTTCGGTGCATGACAGAAGCACGTACGAAGTTAAGCAGCGCGTCTGCCTCCGCTTGGAAACGCGCGTGCGATCTCCGCAAAACCCTTCGATCCCAACTTGGAAATTAGGCAGCTTAGCTGGATTAACGAGTTTATTTATTTACGATCCATGTGTGCAATTTCCGTAACAAAGATTCGTCACATTCTTAATAATTACTTTCTACCGATGTAATTAAACTGATACAACAGATTGAATTTTTACAAACTTGTTTCTGTTTGTCCTAGTTTTCCGGTTTTTCCGTTTTCTGATTAAATTGTGATTCAGACTTAATTTCACTTGATCTAATGGTAATGTAAAAATTGTGCTTTTCTATGATTGATCACTGATTTTGTAGTGACTACAAAAATTGGTCAGTTGACTAATCATAACTAGAAAAATATCTAAGGGTAATTTTTAGTATCAGACAATTTTTTATCATCAGATTAAGTTTAACCAAAAGTAAACAGTTTCAGAAAATAAAAAAGTGAATATAAAAGTGAGAATAAAAGCATTTTCTTTTTAAAGTTCATAAAAACAATTTTTATTGTATCATTGAGAAAAATTTTGGTTGAAAATGAATGAATCAGAAGATTTTGATCATATCAATCAGAATTCTGGTTATTTAAACTATAACAGATTCAACCAGAAAATTCTGATTTATCCATTTTTAATTAGAGTTTCAATTAATGCAATCAGATTCTTTTTCCAGTGATGGAATATTAATATCCGAAGGCTGAGAGAAATATTAAAAATAAACATTATAAATAATATAGCACAAATGTTTACTTTTACACTAATAAGATTATTTTTATTCATAAAATTAAAAAGATTTTACTTTTATTGATAAAGTTTTGAAAATTGTTAAAGATATTAAAATTCCCCGTAATGAATAAATACAAAAATCATTAAAAATGTTGAGTAAATGGAAGCGAGTATCAGACTTACATTTTCGTATTTATATAATTAAATGTATCAACACTTTAATTTGTGTTTTGCTTTCATCATGTAATCTAACACTCTAAAATACTAAAAAAAATATATATTTTAACATAAAATACTCTAGTATCTTTTATGCCCACATTACGAGCGCTACTATATCCTCGATGGACATGACGTTAAGAAAAAGTTCAAGAGGATGATCTCCGGACGATTAACGGTCGATCGTAAGATCGGTTTACGGCGGTCTCCCTCTATATAACGGCTGACTTTAGCTCGCGAAGAAGGGCGCTAACGCGAAGGAAAAGACGACGGAATGAGGGATATGTCGGTGAACGGAGATATGGAGGAGTACAGTTCCATATGATCCTATGCTTTACTACGTACTGCCGAAGCTTATCCCGCCAATGTTCTCGTGCGCAGGCAAGTATTAATAATACTAAAGACACTTTATCGCGGTAAATATAGAATATGTAACTATATAGCCGAGGATTATGTTACGCCGTCGCGAGAGAGTCGATGCCGAAGCAAGATGGTGTGTTTCGACGTCGGACGCTTCTCCGGTTACTTAAGCGCATCCAGTGTCGCCACTGATTAACTAAATTCGCAATTAAACTTAACGTGCGCCAGTAGGTGAGTAAAACGAGCGCGATGCCGCTTCTCTATAATCTGCAAGTCCGCGCATTGGCTTTTGCATCTTATTACGACGGCGGCATAACCGCGCGATATTATTACACAACGATGCGTAACGGAAGAATAAAATCTGTGATAGAATGTTAGCGAGGATGGTAAAGTTGCCTCGCGAGTGATGACATCAGACTGACACGGGCGGGAAGAAAGGGGCTCACGAGTATGCCCGTCGTCGTAAAGCAAAATGCAATCAAGCTCAGACACGGCAGTGTACCCCCGGCAAAATGCCATTTGGACTTTGCACGTCGGTGCGGCCGGAATATGCAGGATTCCGCATCCTGCCGCCGCCTGCGGAACATCGTTTCCGGTTTTATATGTAGATTTTACACCGCGCGTTGCCTCTCTTTATTTCTCTTGTTCTTTTCGGATTTCCTGTCTACTTTCGCCGTGCCAAATTACGTGTTCGAGTTAATATCTCGTTTACGAGAACGAATCATCTTTGTCGTTTTTCCAGCCGACACTTATCCACGTGGGAAACACCTGTGATCACCGAGTATATGATAAAAACAGCATCAGATACCAAGTAATAGACGAAATTATCCCTTGCAAGCACGATATCATTTCTCAACGCTTCGAAACTTGTGCTGCCGCCGTACGATATCGCGCACAAACACGTGTAATGCCATTATATTGAGTTAAAGAAATTCTATATCTGAAATGCAAGATAATAACCGTGTCTAAAATTTATGAAAATGCAGCGTTTTCAGAATGAACTTTAAACGTTTTATTATTTTGAAAATATATCTCGAAAATTGGAATTTATATTGAATTTACATTTTTCATATATTTAGCCGGTATTCATAATCGGATCTTATATTCAAAACCGTCTTAAATAGGTACAATCTCGAGATGTCATAAACTAATCGGTAAATCGTATTATATATAGCATTTTAAGACATTGTTTAAGACAGTCTTAAAATAAGAACGAACTAGGAGTATTGCTCCTAATCATCTAAACTCACATAAGATAATAACCATATTAATTAATAATTAAAGCTGTTAAATTAATTTTGCAATCAAAATTTTAAGATATGTATAAAATAATGTATAAGATATGTAATAAAATAATCTAAATTATATGTATATGTAATATATTTTTAAAAATAATTTTTTCTATTTTTTCTTCTGAATATTAAAAAAAAAATATTTTTTCATTTTTGTATTTCTTTAAGTAAACAAATCCAACATCTGTCTCGACATGTATCCAGGACGAATCAATGGGAAGGAAAACGCGAATAAGAGTCGTACAAGAACGTTTTAAAGTCCGATTTCAGTCGATAGAGATTCTCGAGGGCGTAAGGGCGGAGTGCGAGAACGATGAAAAGTTAGAGCGGAAAGAGAAAAGACCAAGAAGTACGTATTCCTGCTGCACACATGTGACCGGCAGACCGTGGAACGTCTGGGTGCACCCAGTGAATGGGAATTGCGCGAAATCAGGGGTATCCGGCTGTTAAAATCGGCAAATGCGTTTAAGTACCATAACTGAAGCTTATACGGGACAGCCGGGCGACATATTGTCCCTATTGTTCGTGGATTCGATTATAAAATTCAACGTACAAGCCGATAGTACCTTCGAGATCTTCGATTTGAGATATTCAAATTCTATTGTTGTATTAAAATCCTATATGAATATCTACAGAACGCGATAGAACAGCATGTTTTGTATAAATGTAGAAAGCATCCAGTTTTTAACTTTTCATATTTTATCTAAGAATTAAACTATTAAAGCATACTCGTACATGGATTACAAGAACAGTATAATATATAATTTCCTTGTTTTGATTGTAATACTTGGAATTATTTTATTCTATATTAAAATAAAATTTATTATTTTGTGCAATTTCTTCTTTCTTATTAACTATTAGATATTAAACCCCAATATTTCCACGAGTTATTCAAAGTTCCTGTCGTTATCATTATCATCAATCATTTGCATTAATTTGTACTCCTCTTACTCGAAAGTATCTACCAAGTCACGAGCTTGTAACGACAATCGCGGCAGTTCAGCAGTCGCAGCAGTTTGGCATTTCGCGACTTGAGTAGGACGAATTAATTTGAAAACAGGGCACGGTACCGAGGGTGATCGAGGTTAGAACCGTCGCGAGGATAAGCTATTCTACAAAGGAAACTCCGCTCGAGTGCGACCGATTAAGCGAACCGCCGTTAGTCGCACGTTGCCATGTGTCTCCCTTCTCTCGGTGTGTCATCCGGTATTCCGGTGTATCTAAGGCAGTTGCCTAAATTCTCTATCACGTATTCACGGAATCCGGAATATTCCACGTGTCGTCCTGACAGGTACGGCTTGAAATTCGACGTTGCTTTGGATAATTCGTCGGCCATTCCCGAGGCGTTTTGTCTCTATCGATTGATGGATGAAATCATTACAGAGAGAGAGAGAGAGAGAGAGAGTTATAAGTTACACGACATGTTTAATTACAAGTTTTATTTGATTCATTTACTTATCCATTTATATGTATGGTATACTATTTATCTGTTACACGCTTTGAAACAAATGTATTCAAGCGCTTTATGAGTATTATGCTGTAAAAATATATGCTATATAATGAATCAGCGAATAAAATCATGAATTATACATAGCGAAATTGTTTATTAATAGAGAATGATTAGACCATTGTTCATGATATGAATAATCTCTTCCTACACAAAAATAGTTATGCAAATTCAAATTACAGAAATGTGTTGTAATTATAATTTTTGATATAATTTCTATTTTATGTAATAAATCGTCTAATTTTAATCATTATTAATTAAAATTAGGCAATTTAATTATTATTAATAATTATAGCCGTTAAGTTATTTTTTGTCAAAATGTTAAGATATGAGAAATAATTTAAATATTGTTACATTATAGATATACAAAAATGTTTTCTATTTCTTTTCTTCAAAAGATTTACATTTTTCGTTTTTTATTTCTTTAAATAAAGTGAATCTGGTACTTTGGTTTTATATGTAATATTGCTTAGTGTGTTACATGATTTTTAAGCACATCTGACGATTTTTTCTACGCGTTAAAAAAATTATTCACGTTCGTTTGGCGTATGACACACGCAGATGCATCGTCAGCGAATACAGGCTGACTAAGCATTTCGCACTTTTACTTCACCGTCGTATATTTTACGACGCTGACTGGAGAGGCAGGCTCGCACAAATTTTGCATGCCCATAATCTCGTGCAATTATTCATATTTTATGACGGTGTATAATTGACGCCGTAAAACGTCCATTAGTTACCCTCCCAATTCTGTTGCCTTCCCTCCCCTCGATCGCCACCGATCTTCCGGACAATTCGCCATCCTGTGTCCTGCCTTCTCTATCCCTTTCTACTCGCTCATTACCGATCGATCCAGGTCGATTCAGCTTTTCTGCTGTCTAAGGGAATCGTATGAAATACCAAAACGTGCGAGACATTGCTAAAGTCGCAGAGTGAAATTAGCAGGAGTGCCATCAGTAAGTTGGCGTAATGAGAGAAAAAGAGGATACACACACCCCTTTACGACAGTAACGTACAAATGTATACATTTAGAGATAAAGTTTCGTTTCTCGTGAATAAAGGTAAACTAAACACAGCTCGAACGGTTTCTTGATTACTTGATTCTCAGAAACTTGCCGAGAACATTAACCTAATTACTTAGCTACGATTGTCACGATGTTTACTTAACAATCATAATGCATTTAATTGCGTAAAATCGAATGCGGATTTTTATCGCGGGATTGTATGAAGAAAATATTAACAATCATTATAATTAACATGGCTGACAATTATAATAATATTGTGAATATCTTTTTAAATGTATTTACCTCTGTATGTATCGATCTCTTTACTGACAGTTTCGTGATGGAAGAAAGTTATTAACCATAGCGCAAATTGCAACGTTTAGCGATAAGATTTTTCATGTACGAGTATTGCCTTAACTTTCGGTTTATTCTGCACATCGCGCAGCACGTTATTTCACACATTATTTCTTGGAAAACAGCGCGAAGTTTATTAGTAATTTGCCACAGCACGCACTACGTCTCGTGATATTCCCACGGAATGTCGGTGATTCATGTTGTTTGATGTAGTTGGCGGAATTAATTAGTTAATTTCGAAGTCCTTACATTTGAAGGGAACGATCGTATCGCAGCTGGATCTTCGAAATTCGAAGCCGACTGTGACAATTTGCGTTTGCGTCTTCGTCAAAGGCGATTCTCGTGAACGGCACAGTGCATAGTTGCAAAGTTGCGTTTGTGCACCACTCTGTCAATAGTATAGTGTCGATTAACCCTTTGATACAGTTTTGTCGTAGGTATGTACAAGTGCATACATACATACGTACACACATTGAAAAAATTTCCTAAGTAACATTTTTTTGAATAATACTCAGTAAACATTTCTCTACTGCAAATAAACATTTATTAAAAAAAAAAAGTAATACTTAAATCGCAAATAATATGTTAACGTTCAGTAATATATTGTATTATATCACTAATATATTATATTTAGTAGTATATAAATGTTAAATATATGTATGTGTGTACAAAGTGCTTTAAAATTTTTTCTTGTGTTTGAGTTCCAATTATTTCTCGAGTGATTGACTTCCACCCTTGAAACATCCCGCATATAAAAATAAAATTAAATTTTATAACTAAATATACGAAGATTAATTTAAGATGGGAGTTTCATAACGTACAAATTTTTTATTTTAATCAGTAAAAATTATTGCACAAAGATTAAATATGATAGGAGAATTTACCGTATGTTCTATACGGCATGGGTGCCAGTTACGAGGAGATACGCGCAGCTTAAAAGTCGTTTCTGTATCTGACATCGGTATCATTAGCTCCAATTAATCACGTTGCACCACAAAGAAGAGCCCGCGAAGATCTCGCTCCGTCATTAGTCAAGGACTTGATTGGTAATCGACGAAACTTCTGATCCGTAACTAGCTATGGACCATTAATTAACTTGTAAATTATCGGATCCATTATTGTCCCGATCGAGCCGAGGCGTCGTCACTCGATGTGGCAAGAAGCAATCCGTTCCGCACGCGAGGAAAAATTCGATCACGGACGAACGTATTATAATATCATTTTTTTTGCATTCCGGATGATGCCAGCTATTAATGCCGGACCGGCCCATGATTCTACGCAGCGCGGCGTACGGAGTACTCATATTTAATATCTCTTCGCGTTCGTACGTGTTTCGAGCGATGATTACCCTGCCCTGGACGCCCGCTGTTATCGTATATCTCGTTATCGTGTTTGTTCAGCGACCTGTTTGTATCGCGGATTGCAGGCGGACTTGCCTATGGGCTATATCGTAACTCTGCGCCTGGACTTTAAATTGCGTGCGTCACACAGAACAGGTTGACGATATAGATACGCGTGGATAATCCCGAAACGAAGTCGACCCACGGCGAGCTTGGACGCGCGTTTGTTCGACCGCGTTTATCGAGACATCGTTGTACGATTCGAAAGATTGACATTTAAACGACGAGGTATGAAATTATTCGTAGAGTCAAACTATTTTTTTTTAGAATATATCGTTGAACGACCTCGAAAATAGATAAAAACTAAATAAATGGCAAAATAAAAAAAAATTCTGAAAACCCTCCTTAACACAAAAATTTTCTAAAATATTCAATATTAAAATTTAGAACTAATGCAGATTCCTCCCTAAAATATATTATATATAGGATAACTTTAATTCAGCTAAAATTCTAATAAAAAACATAACAATGGCATTAATATATAATTAAATGTTGTATCCTAAATCTGTCATTTCAGAAAATTAATATAAAAATAATTTTTTTAATATTATTAAAATAAAGAAAAATATAATAAATCTAATTTTATAAGACAATATTTGAGAAATAACCCGAATTGTACACACGCGCGCGCGCGCGCATCGCTTATCAAATATATTGAATTTGAAGATTATCCTATCAATAAAAATATAGGAGAGTGAATTAACAAGAATAGGGAAACCGTAATAATTTACGATTTACTAAGCCTCTACGGTCAAAGCTAGATTACTATGCTTATTATAATGTGTGAATTTATATACCGCGTATGTAGTCACCAATCACGTGCCGAAAATTTTTTCCAGACTTACAACGCAACAATTAAACAACTACCGCAGTAATATCACTTTTTTTAGTTAAATTGCTACCGCATATCTAACAATTATTTGATGCTTCTATATAGCATCTTATTAGATCTTTAATAATATGTTGGAAGACATATATTAAAATTTAACAATTTAAATGTTAAAGTAATGATGAATCTAAAATCTGTGAAAAGTATGATTGCGAAGCATATACGCGAGTTGGCGTTTCGTCCCGGTTTCCACTACTGGACTCATCAGTAAGGCATTGTAATGGAAACCTACCTTAGACGCCTGTTTTAGTTATTAAATCAAGATTCTATATATACATACAATAGGAGAGTGATCTAAATCGGACCTATTTGCAGTTTTTGTTCTCTATAAGGCATAAATAAAGTCCGATCATAAAACCAATGGTGCCGTTCGAAAGATCATTTAATTTCCTTCATTTTTGCTTCAGATCATTTTAACATATCTCTTACCTGTGACGAAAAAAAAAAAAAATGTAAAAATGCATTTTCCGGTCCGATTTGGAATTATGAGTTCTAAATCGGACTTCTCCTATTTTTATGGACTTTTAGATAGAATTTTAAAATATTTTAATTAATTTTTTTGTTAGTATTAAGTAAAAACGAGCAATTTAAGACTCAAAGATAAAAATACAATTTATATTATTAGAATTAAAATCAATAAAAAATTCCATCAATCTAAGTCTGATGTGACACATGATATTTTATTGATTTCGTATTCCTTAAACCAGATCTAATCGGTCGATCACCAATACTACAACCAGGATGTGGCGAATCTTTTTTCTTTGATGAATTAGTTTTTTTTTGTATAGGTCCGATTTGAACACGGGTTCTTTCGAACGATTGGAACAAATTTTACATAAATAAACCGCAAAAGTAATCACAAAACTCTTGATATATTTTTGAATTCTACACTCTTTAATTATTTTAAATCAATTACCGTTCAAAATTTTAACATCTTTTAAATAAGAATTCACAAGGATTTTCTTTTTTAAAAAAATTTTCGTATGATAACCAAAAATACATATTTGCGTCTATTCTACGAACATTATAAGAGAGTACTGCCAAACTGCTGTCACATTCGGTGTCTTATAAGAACTTTACATTATAAATAGCACTCAAATCTGCTTAATCGTATTTATTTAAATTAAAAAGGATTTAAGACATTTTCCCCTATATAAAAAAGATATAATTACTATCAAAATTACAATAATACCTAATTAATAAAGATTGACATTTCAACAAGCTATAAAAAATTTCTCGTTAAGTCAATCTACTTTTTTTTTAGAATACGTTGAAAATGTCCTAGAAAATAGAAAAGCGAAATAAAAGGTTTCTCTCTTTTAGTCCGTGAGAATATCGGAATTATTAAAATCTGCCTATCCTCTTTCCGTATAGTTCGCTTTAATTTACGAGCGGCAGCAAAGCATCCCGGTATTAACGTTACTCATTTTGAATTCTCAACATCGACGTCATAGCTCAGCATGATAAATTTGCGTTAGCAACGAACGAGGGCTTCCAACGGCTCCGAGAGTCCTCGTTTTTCCATACAATGAGAAACCTGAGAACGACGTGGCCGGTTCCCGAAGAAAATTCCGAAAACGTATTTTCTTACAAATGGAAAACTCTCTGTACGCGCGTCTCTAATCCTGCGTGATGCAGGATGAATGGCTCAGCTCGGTTTAGAGGATCGTCTCGCGATCTGCTCGACTCATCGGATCTACCCCTCGCGCGGTGAAAAGAGTATAAAAGAACGATGAAAAGACTACAGCCGTGGAAGTACGCAGAATAAAATGCTCGGTAAAAGCAACGAGACGTAAGAACGTAACGCCCGCCGGCGGGAAAATCTTTAGAAGTAGCGGCGCGGGGAAGTCCGAGAAATCCGATCGACCGATTCGACAGCGCGAAATTGTTTCCGACGTAGAAAAAAGGACTTGCAGCGGTAAGTTTCAGTGGTGAGAAACTACGCGGATCGAACTAACGGAAAACAGTCGATCGGGCGGATCGAAGAGGAATTGAGCGGAACAGGTAGCGAGCGAGCGGTATTGCGGCTTAGATCGAAATAACGTGATTATCCTTGAGACAGGCGACGTGTGTTCCGATCGTTCACTAGGATTGTCTCGATTAAGACGATCCGAACGCGAGGGAACGTCGGTGAATCGAGTTTCGACTTTCTCGAAATTCTCGCTATAACGCTATTTCGAACACACGTCGCACCAAGCGTCGAAATTGGACGGATTCATTTACCGAGAGCTCCACCCGTCTGCTGACGAAAGAATCTGCAAGAACGGAAGGGGGAGAGGGGAGGGGGGAGAGGGAGGAAGGAAATCGAGACGTATAAATTCTTCCGATAAATCTGCACGGTCGATTCGTGAGGATAAACGAGGCTTCGAAGAAATCTGAATTTCCATTTATACTCTGCTGGACGGGGGATTCTCGGCGTTGCGAGAAAGTGCGCGAATAGACACGGTAACAGGATCACCGTGGAGTCGCGATATAAATGTAAATGGTAAGGAGAAACGTCAGGGAAGAGGACCGTCGGAGGGAATACGAGGTTCGCCCAGAGGGTTTCAACGAGAAGAGCGAGCGAGGAGTAGGTAGGGTAGAGCGAGGAGAACGACGACAGGAGTGGCGACGGTGGCAACGGCGACGGCGGGATGAGGTATCCGGTTTCTCCCTGCTGTTCCCTCTTATTAAAATATCTAACATGATTACTGCAGACTTGGCAACTATAATAGAGCGACTCGCCGAGTTTGCCGTGCTCGCTCTCGTTCCTTAGCGCTCCTAGTGCCACTCGTGCGTCGTTGCTCCTTTCTTCCCATTGTTCCTCCACCTGGACAGCCCGGTAATTTCTTACTAACAGCTGGACGGGCAAAAGACAACGCACTTTACCGCGGTAGTCATCAGCGAGTACGGAAAATTTATCGTTCGCGGAAATCAGTCGTTCGAGCGAAAGCTCTTTGCCACTGTCGAAAGATTGCATTTATCGGAATGATACAATTATATGCGAATAAGAGTGTTCCGTGTACGTGTGATATTGATTGGGCGTTTTGTCATTGAAATTATCCAAACATTTCTCTTCGAGATTTCCACGGCGATGCACGTTTTCTTTTAGAATCGTTGCCGCAGTGCACTACTAAAGATTAAATTGCAATGTTTTCTGCTCACGAATACCCCAGTGAGCGGGCTAATGAAACATCGACTTTAGCTATACCCAGAGCTCAAAGGCGCAAAGTCCTTGGCACAAGCAAAATCGTCCGGAAGTTTTGCAGTCGCGGGGGACGTTGCCGGCCATTGAATATTTATGAAAGCGGTGCCAATAAAAGAAAAAGAATACGACGGAGACGCATAGCGGAGAGAAAAGAGGCAAAGGCGGGTAGAAATAAAGGGAAGCAGAGGAAGGGGGGAAAAAGACAAACATAGGAGGAACGGAATAACCACTGCTAGGGCTTCCGATTTCGCGATTAGCGGAAACGACAAGAAAAAAGGACGTTCGTTTGTCCGTACGGTGGAAAAGCCGAGCGTGAAAAAGAATGAAAGCTGAAAGAGAGAAGATGGGGGGAGAGGAACCAGTGGCTGTATCGCGAGTAAAATTAGCTCCGCATTCAATTTCTCCCGAGGGTGTGAGCGAACCCTCTCCCTTCCTGTTACCACCGTTCGCCCCGCGACGCAGGATAGTGTAGACTTCGGCAAGTACCATCCTCCGGCTACATCGCTCGCCGCCTTCCCAAGGCGTCTCATAATTAAATTCGGCCGAATTTACCCCACTCCGACCATTGTCCCGTAACAAGCTATTGTATGTCGAGCGACGCTGACGTCGAAGTCGCGCCAAACTTTCCGCTTGGATTTTCACGCGAAAGAGAAAGAGAGATTGGCCTCCGTGTCCGACTTTTATCGCATCTAGCGGTGGCACGCTCTGAACGCTCGAATATTTCAAGGAATCTCATTCCTCGTTGGTCAGACACGCGGTGTCAACGTTTCTGAATTTAAGAAAGTCGTCCCGTTGTCCTTGGCAATTAAACGGATCCCAGGTGAAGACAGCCTCGTCGCGTTTCACGAACTAAGGGTGACCCTCGGGGGCGAACTAAGAAATTAGAGACCGAGACGCGGTGGTCTCGCAGAGAGAAATAGAAGAAAATACCAAGTAGAACGGTGGCGAGGTCGACGAAATAAAGGGTCCTCCTGCCGGCGCTGCAGAATTTAAGAGTCGTATTGTGTGTGCCTGTGTGTGTATCAGTCTAGGGTGGCCCAGATTTATGCCCGATGGGCAATTGTTTTCTCGGAACGCGGCTGATACTAGAAAAAAAGAAGCCACCAGTCCTGTGGAGGCATCGAGCCGAACCGGCCGCACACTCTTTCGCAACCCGCGTGTAAATTATGTTCGTCTAATCGAATCGACGGTCAACGATTTATGTCCGGCCGTATTGCCGTTATTCTCTTCGCCTATCTCGGCGTCGAACCGTCCAAACCTTTCGTGTTGCCATCGCCTGTCAACCTTTATTCCACCCGACGGCCCAAACTTCTCCCGAAACACCATTTCGTCGAAGTTTTTGAAAAATCATCTCGGTGCTTCTCCGATATTGGATATCGCCAGCAATTGAGCTCATCGTAAACGTACCCAACTCTCATATTGTCTCCGTTCGATGTACGCGATTTCTGTTTAAAACTCCATTGCCATACAAACTTTCATTCTTCTCTTCCAGTCTCTTTATTTTTCCCTATATTCGCCGTCTATAAAGAAATACGTATACGTATTGATACGTATTGATCTTACGATAATTATTAAATATCGACAAGATATTACAAAGATTCGATGTCAGTAAATAACTAATGATCTGAATAATGAGAAAGTAAGTATTGAATATGTACATATAATAGAAAAATCAGTAATGCAATAAAAAGACTATTGCTTTATTCATATCTTGTGTGTGTGTGTGTGTATATATAATTGATAATCAATGAGAAAAGCATTGAAGTAAACTATCGTTTTTGAATTTTCTTTAAAAATGTATTCGCGAGTGAAATGTAAGATTTATAGAAATTTATTATTTATAGATATCAAAATTTCTGCTCTTTATTTATAATTAATATAAGATAATCAAATTTAATATTAAATATTACAGCTGATATTTTTATAATTATTATAATTCTATTTCTTCTTTTTTCAAGTAATATTTAAGAAAAAAGATTATAAGTAGAAACAGAATATTGTCGGCAGCTATCGATTTTATTAAATTAAATGAGTTCAGAAATATAAAGTCTGGGGATTGACCTCGCTGACAATATTAAAATATCGATATGACTTTAGGTCACGCTTCTGTTGCAAATGATATTTCATCTAAGAAAATTATGTTAACCGTTATATTATTCACGATATTCCATTAATATTCTCAATTATGTTAATTAACATTCTATTTCTTTGAATTTATATTTATAATAAGTCTTTAAAACATTTAATAAAATAATTCTCATTCAAATCAAATCTTTAATTTCAAATTACAATTTAATATATAACTGCATCTTACAATAAATTTATACTTCATAATTCTGAGATTTTAGAGAGAAACTTGCATAAATTTTACATCAATGAATTAAGTACCTATATAAAAAAAGGTTTTGCATCTTTTGATGTAAAGTTTTTTAAAGTTTTATTACGATATTTCTTCGCTCTAACAAAAGAGCATATTGTTTTTGATAAATACTGTGCTCGTGTGGTGAATGACGCAAGAAACATCGTGAAGACACTTCGTAGCTAGGCTATGATTGTATAAGCTTGGCAAAATTTGCGCCATTTATACGGGGAAGACTTAAGTATTGAAAACTCCGAATTATGCAACAACAAGAGAGAATCCAGCCAAAGAGGAGAGTACGACGTTCTCTTTGCTTCTCATTGTTCATCCGGCTGGCAGCGAGATATACTGGTGCGAGATGCGGAAGGAGTAGGAAGGACAAGGAGAGGGGAGGGAGAGAGAGAGAGAGAGTGAGGGGGGGAGAGAGAGTGAGAGAGCAAGGGAGAACAGGAGTAGTCTAGCAAGTCGAGATATGTGTTAGGGTGCCGCCATTGTCCTGCGAAACTCCGGATTGCGACGCTTACAATACGACGATTGTTTCAAGGGTTGCCGGCACCGAACGGTCTCGCACCTCCTCCATCTTTCACCTCCCATTACCTCTCTCCGCCCCCGCGCACATATATACCAATTCCGCGTTCCAGCCGTCATCCCGAAAACTATTAAATTCGTTATTAATGTTACCAATGCCTGTGCGAGAGCGCGTGCGCCGTTCCACGCCTCGTAATAACGTCGTAATTGGACGGGAAAATATTATTCCCTGGTGGCTTTGCTCGTTGCAGCGCGCCGCTACGAACAAAAAAAAGCAAAAAAAAAAAATTATCCAAAAAAATAAAAATATAGGACGAAGCGTACGGCGACTGGACGTCGTCGCGTCAAAATTGGTGCCGTGTGAAAAAATAATCGGCGTATCGATCTCTCGATAGAGTCTACGAAAAATTGTCTGAAAATGAGAATTTGGCAAACACGTTTCTTCCGCCGAATTTACAGAGAATTAAATTTGTAGTAAAGTCTAAATTTGATTTCCCAGCTCCTAGAAATTTAATTTAACACGACACCACGGTCGATAAGCGCGTGTGAACTCAGCAAAAGTTCCCGATCGCGCGCGGGAAGAGGGGAAGAGTGTAATTTAGTGATGTAAATTGATGTACTATTAATCAAGCGTGAGCGCGGTGTATCGGGAATTTCTGTGCGACGACGATAAGCGCACAGGTAGGTCAAAATCTACAAAGTGCACGTCACTGGGGATCGGCCAATTCGTCCAGTCAGACGAGCTATTTTGACAGTTTCCTTTGTGAGGGATTACTCCGCGCGAGTAGAATATAGTTGGTCGGATATACGTCGAGCGACAATCCCATGTTCGTTCGTTCGTTTTCCCCTTGCCTCGGTTGGCAGAGGGGTTATTCTCGCAACTCAGTGCACGTACAGATCGGCACGTGGCCTGTGTGTATGTGCGCGCTTGGGTGTACCCATTAGTAAGATTGCTACCCTTGCCAATGAAGTCACATTATATAATAGAGATGCCCCCTCGATGGTGCTTAATGAAATTGGTTAGAAAACAGGACTCTATCGCGGGACAAATTAGTCGAAGAAGTAAAAGATGATGAGAAAGAACGATGGTATGACAAATTACTTGCATCACGTGATCCGTTTTGTCGAGAAACGCAATAAACAAAATAGGGAAATAAAATATCGTGAAGATTATTTAATAACGACGCAATATAGAAATCTTGCGAGCAAACAATTACGAACGTATCATGTACAGTAAATTTACAGGAAAGCGTAATGTAATATCGCAGAATCTAACTTGGATACGCGACGATGTCTCCTTTTGTTGGCAAGCGAAAACTCGGTGGATCCTAGAAAATGGAAGAGTCCCCACAAAAGATATAATATCGTAAAATATCGTCTGACGAGCGACTCTGCTACAGAATCCTTACTTTCGTTGCTGTTCTTACCCTAATTCTCTATCCTTTCTCTCCTACTCGATGATTTCACAGGTATATTGCTCGGTCGAGTAAGAAATAGATCCCAAAGTATCTCTCTCTTTAGTAGACAAACGCTTCATTTTGCAGGTTATGAGTTTATATGAAGTGGCTTTAATACGGGAAAGTATTATACGTTCGATGTGGATTAAAACTTATTCGATCGTATTCCGAGCGATTCTAAAGTTTATTTTCAACTATGCAGTCGAAATCAAATTATGTTTAAGCTTAAAATTGCTTAAAAGGGAGCGGTAAATAAAATGTGAAAAAAGATTCATGACGATGTAAAAAGGAGTCTTCTGGTTGCATTAATTGAAATTCTGATTGAAAATAAAAAAAGTTTGAAAAGTACCTTTCTAGTTGAATTTATATTATAATTCTACTAGAAATAACCAGATTTCTAATTGATATGATCAGCATCTTTTGGTTCGTTCATTTTCAACTTGAAATTTTCCTCGATGTAGCTAGTTTTAAAACTGTTTTCTTGCAATGCGACGAAACGTTTCGGCGAAACACCAATCGCATGTGGGCAAAGTAGAAGCAATGGAGATAGCTGGCGATTTTTCAAGCTACCATTGTTGTACTTCTCCTCGCGATGGTTATCCACCGTGGCAGAAACCGTAGGCATTTCACCAAGCTTTTGTTTTACGGCCATCGCTGCGAAATCGCCATGTGCGACCTGGTTAGTTTCCACGTCTTCGGCCTGGGAAGCGTTCAGGTATCGCCGTCACGTACACGTGAGCTCCTACTTTTCTGGCTCTAGTATATAGTCACGAAGGTTAGAAGGGTCTCGGCATTGGTCAGGCTATCCCATCTACCGCTGGCGCGCAACCTCCTGTAACCCACCATGCTCTGTCCGAGAGCATAGAGCTCTTAAAACACCGGTAGACCACGGCAATTATATGGCGGGGCAGAGTTGGCCGTAAAAATGACCGTAAATACTGGAGTCGGTGTTACAGTTCTCTCCACCGTCCCCTAAGGCCGCCAAGATCTAGAACAGTCCCTGGAGGCGCAGCTACGCTGGCCGCGAGCCAAACTCGCCCTCGAGATAGTTATGAGAGAAGAGGGAAAGAGAGAGAGAGAGAGAGAGAGAGAGAGAGAGAGAGAGAGAAGAGGAAAAGGAAGAGAGTAAAGTGGATGACCAGTCGCTCGTTGATGTTAAGATCCGCATATAGCATGTTTTACGAGAGAAGGGGGAGAGAGAGAGAGAGGGGGGGAGAGAAGCGAGAGAGAGTAAAACCGCGCAAAAACTCTCGTTTATTTGAATTTTTAGCGAGACCACTGTCGATCTTTCTGTTTCATCAGCTATCGTTCAACGTTTTATTCGTGGCAGTCAAAGCCAACCAAATTACTCTTTAATCCCGCTGTACTTTGATTGCTGTCACGTGATTTCATGACATTATTTGAAAAGTTTTTCTACAAGACTTTAAAACTTGGAGATAAGGGTGCACAGTTTTGCATGGAAGCGAGCAACAAAGTAGACTTTTGCAATTTTATGGAATATAAATTGGCAGCACTACTTATTCAATTTAGAATGTTCTTAACATTAATAAAATCTTTGCAACTCCTGGCATTTTGTTCTCTCTTTCAAAATACAAAATGCGTCTCTTCACCATTAAAATCTGAAATCGATATTTTTGGTAATCGATGTGCCAATCGGTTTTACAGATATAAATGTGAATTAATTCTTCAGCCATTCGAGTGGACAGTCGAGATTTCTCTCTCGAGAGACTCTAGAGAGACGACGATGGGCTTCAAGAGGGAGCGGGAAGGATGCAGAAGGCTCAAGCATTAAGTGATATGAATGTTTTCTGGGATTCTGCGCCGGCCCTTAAACTATATTTAATGTCAGTACATCGACTTTAGCGATCAAGAATTATATCACGACATTTCACAGATAAAATCAGAGCAAATGACTAAAAAATTTAAGAAAGCTTACAGAAAAAGAAAAAATGAAGGAATTAATGAGATCTTTACAATCTTGTACAAATTGCAAAATGACATGAATTTAAATAGATGTACGTTAGAACAGAAAAAAATATATTTCTTTATATTTCTTAAAAGACTAAAAGTGATACAAGTAAAAAAACATGATTTTTTAGTTATCACTATAAACAAGTTATTTAAACATTATCCTATCAATCATCAAAATTAACTTAACTTCATTAAAATCATCAAAATTTGTATAATTTAAAAAGGATGGTTTTTAAAAGTTATGAAACAAAAATGACATTTGATATGTTAAAAGTATGTCTTTCTTGTCAATATCATTTACTTAGTCAATAATTTTCTGTCACGTTGAAAAATAGGTTTTCTCCATTTTTTTTTTTAGCAAATTTTAACTTTTAAATTGTACTTTTAATATAAAGTAAAATGACATCAAATTTTTTGCATTTTCAATGTCCTTTTTTTGTAATACATGTATTTATATTTACGATGATAGATAGAAACTTACTCTGTGCATTCGTTTACAGATTAATAATTCGCATATACTTTTTCTATGATGATAAAACACAAAAAAAATTGTTTATTTCAAAAGTTTTATATTTCACAGATAAGGTTAATAAACCACTTTGAGAATTCGATCAACACTAATTGTAAGCATATTAATGTATTATAATATAGTAAAATGACAAGATAATTGAATTCAGTAATTACGCGTAATATTTTCATTTATATTTACAATATCGTGATTAGCTCTTTATTACTTCTTTTACTTATTTAGTGAGTGAATGAGTGAGTGAGTGAATGGGAGAGAGAGAGAGAGAGAAAGTGTGTGCAAAGTTTCCTTGCTTCTTATACTTGGAAAAGAGAACCACTGATGAGCTTGTTCACCATTAGCACGAGGTGCGAATAGGTTTAATAGAACGGGATCGAACTGGCTGTTTGTTGCGCTCGTTGTCGGTATACATGTGCAAAGAGCCGAACTTGCAACGATGCGGAATCGTCGACCGCCGGCGGCAAAGCTCGGCCGAGGCAGCGCATCGTCGTGGAGTAGTACAAAGCAGCATTACACCGGCCGATGTAACTGGTAGAACGAGCCGCGTTGCACGGACGCAAACCAAACTGCCTTCCGTATCCCCATCGCGCTTGGTAATGCACTGTGATGTGGCTACTGGGACGCGGTGAACGCCAACAGAGGTACCCTACGCACCGATACGTACATATTCACGCGCATGTGTGTGTGGACGTGGGCATGCACGGATCCACATGCTGTGGTTATACCCTGTACTCCCACGTTGGTATAACAGGTATGAAGATTGGCCGAAGGATTACTCGCCGTCGTTATTCTACTATTGCCGCATCGCGTGCGCAAGTCGAATGTTGATCCGTGAATTCATATAAATGTATGGAAGAAGGTATACCTATACAGACATCTTCCACACAACATGATAAATTAGCAATGTACATTACTTATTCCGTAGAGGCAGTAGCATGTGTTTCATTATGTTCTTCTGTACGTTTTTCGAGTTAGCGTATAGGCTGCTTTTAAATTACTGGACGATGAAATTTATAATACGCTAATAAATTTATAATTTATTTGTTATTGATTCATAATACGACGTGATTAAATTATTGTTAATCGAGCGCACGGGAACAAATATTGTTAATTAATGTATTTCTAATCAATAGAGCGGTTTAAACAACGGTTTAAAATACGATGTAGGACATCTCTCGCGAAACGAGTCTTTGATGAGATAGTAAACGCGGGAATGTTAGCATGAAGAGCCAGTTAATTCCGCATATTAGCGGCCATTAACTATTCAAATGCGGAGCATAGCTATTAAACCGCATGCGCATGTTCAATACAATGCGGATGTTCGTCCGTCGCTTGTGGAAAGTGTTATGTCGAGTACGCGATAAGCGGAGAAGGACACAAAGAGGATTGAACTTGTATGCGACCGAGAGCGTTGCCGGTTCAGCGGTACATCGCGACCGACGTCGAGAGACAAGCGATGTGACACATTTGTGGTTCCCCGGTGACCTACTGTATAATAGGCGGCTCTTAGCTTCCGCTGGACATTTATTAGAATTGCATGGCATCTCGACGTTCCAAGATTTAAACCTGGGGCATTTATTTTCGCATCCACTTCCGGACGGTAAACGCGCATATAAATTCTTAAAAAATGCACTTCACATACAACCAAATCCACCCCAAATTGTGTGAAATTCTATCTGTAATTCCAAAATATAATATTCATTACGTTACAAAATCATAGATAAGCGCTTTTTGCATCAATCATTCTAAATATAATATGCATACGTCATGTTTACTTTACCCACGTACAAAATTATTTTCTCGTGTGTTTAATATTTTCAATCTTAAAAAGTTTTATTTTGTAAAAAATTTGTTGTATAATGTAAAATAAATTTTATTAAAATATTATATATAAGCTTTAATTAAATTGTTAATTAAATTATTAAATGTTTTTTATATTTAATAATTAAACAAAATTTTATTAAATATTCAAGTAGAGTAGTACACCGCATAATTAATATCTTTCTGTTCATGTAAAATATTAATATTTATTTTCCACAAACAGTTTGAACTCAATTTTATAAATTAATACATTTCGCGCGCGCAAAATGCAATTGCCCTTAACAAAATGCGAAAGGGAGATGCATAGTTTCGAGAAAAGTCGCTCTCGCTCACCGACAAATCCCGATCGAGTTCCATCGCCGAGTGATCGAGTCACCAAGGAATTCGTTGTCATAAACTCCGTCCCCCTCCCGGCAGCTCTCCCGTCGGGGTGTCGCATCTCCGACATACCCGATCGACGTTTTTGAAAACCGGCACTGACGTAAGACGAGCGAGTGGCGTTCGCGTGACGAGTACTCCAGACGGCTCCTGTTACACGAGCGCGCGTGATATTCCACAGGATATTTTCTTGCCTCCGAGTGTCAGGGAAGAAGGCAAAGAGAATCAAAAAAGATATACGCGCCGGAACGCCGCCGCGACCGCGCGAATAGAATTCTTGTGGATGTACAATATCGCGCGTTTACTATGTACATTCTACAGGATATGTACGCATTTACAACGGAAGCTTGACACATGGCGTGAGTTTCGCGATGCATAATAAAATGGAAAGCCGAGGGTACGGGTATTTACCGAGCAGCGTGAAGGAGAGAGACCCGCGAATGGACCTCTCCGAAGAAATCAATCATTGGGTTCGCAGATATATTTTCTCGTACACGGCAAGATTTAAGGCACTGACGGGAGCATACACCTTATGGATCGATGCGAACATATTTTTCCGACTCTATCCATGCTTCATGAGGTTATTGTGCCGGAGAGAAGCGCCGCCTGACTCGACTACTAGCGTTAGGTCATAGTGGCAATATTCCATTCTAACGTACCGCTATAACGCTCGCCTATTGCATCTAGCCATTTAATACACCGTATCTCTCTGCATGGTCGGCTCGTAACAGAAGATCCACGATGCGCAACCATGAGAGCTTCCTTTGTATTGGGCTTTTACTCGAGTCATCTTCGACATACGATCTATGAACTAATAACCAAGTACCATTTCTCGCAAAATGATGCGAACTAAACTGAGAAGAGTCATTTCGCCCCAAAAGATACTTGTATTTATGACGTCAAAGTCGATAACACATTAAAAATAATATGAGACAAAAACTCTTTAAAGAGATTTTCTCAAACCAAATTTACAGAATATACAAAATTATTCATCTATATCATGATTTTATACTTATTTCTTCATAGGGAAAAATACAAATTTATTCACTTGATTTAATAAATTTGTTGACAGCCACGTTTCATAAATGTTTTGAATACTAACATATATTAAAATAAATATATCAAAAATAAATATATTTAAAAAATTTTGCTGTTCAAATTTTTGAATAGTTAAAAAACATCACTGCTGGATGTAAAGCAATGGTAACCCACAACCCATTCAGCTAAATAACATTTTATTATTTTTACTTTCATGTGTGTGTAAAAATGTAAACCAATCCATTTCTGTGGTTACTTCAAAATAAAACATCGTCTAAATAAATGTATGGATTTAGTATATAATAAACTAACTAAATTTAAATCAAGTCTAATACATTTTGAGTTTTTAAATTGTTTAAACTCGATTGTTTTATTCAAATCATGTATTGGATACGAACAGTGACGGAAGATCTATACAAATTATAGATAGAAAATCTATACATTAAAAATAACTCAAATTGGATATAATTTGACATCATGAATTAAACAATGATGTTCTTTCTCATTAATGCCCGTTTTTACTAATGTAAATTAACTTAAATCACAATTCAACTTGCTCTTCATTTTTCTAATTCTTAGAACTAGGAAAAAATAAAGAGTTAATTGTGTGAACCAAGAATAAAATTAAACTACATTAGAAGAAATGGGTATTAGACGGCTAACTGCATCGTTCAACTGTTTTATGCTCATATAAAAGAGAGAAAAGCCCTTTAAATCGTATGCCATGAAAGCTCCTCTTGTATAAGGTTCAATCATGTTTCACTGATACTTTTTATGGTTAACAGTTTCGCGTTTCGGTATCGAAACTATCGTTTATTCGTCTTTTCCTATTTCCTTTAGCAATTTTCTAAACGCGCGAGAGTAATAACGAAATACGTTGTGAGAGATACTTGCTTGGTTAACTCTATCACGTCGGAGAGCCGCCCATACTATCCAACATATTCGAAATCAATTCCGGTCGACGTATACGGAGAGGTTGAAACTTATTCCGATCTCATCCACCTCTCACGGGTACGAATGATATATTCCGAGGATGGTATAGCAAAATCGGTGGACTATCGGTCGAAGGAAGTGTATCATTCCGTTGGTGCAGAGTCCGGCACCGTGGCAGAAAATCAGATACGTTTCATATAATTCACAGCACTAGTAGCACGGGAAGATACTTGGTACTAGCGCGCAACCCTTTCCAGTCTGGACGATGGCGGTGGATGGGCACGTGGGTGGGTCGAGGGCTTCCGCATTAAATTATAAAGTCAAAACCGTCGGGCAGAGATGATATAAATGCGACTATTATACCGGATGAAGGTAGGAAGGTGGCACAGCCGCCAAGCTCGAATCCGCGAACCAACCAGGAAGACAGGACCCACTACTCGTTCCCTACTCTTCGCTACTCTCCACCAACCCCTCAACCGCGAACGATAAGTGTTTGAAATATTGAAAGCTGAAGCGCAACTCACCATTCTCCCTCTTGACGACTATCAATAGCGGTGGTAAGAGTGCTGTGGACGGGGCATAATACTGCTATTTATAAGGCAGGTGTCTCTAATCTTTGCTGGTGGAAGAGTAAAATTGAGGAAGAGTAGAGAATAGAGAAGGCGTGGGGAAGGTGCTTCGAAGTCACTTAATATATTTCATTATTGGTACTTTCATTACGTAATTGATACTTCACTTATCTCCGAATATTTTAACCTAATACAGTAATATAAATAATAATTACGTTTCTAAGAAAAAAAAATCAACAACTCTCCTAAATTATCGCAGAAAAATTGATCATATATGTCTATTCGCGAAATTTTTACTACATGTATATTTAACTGCGATATACAACGATGATAATTGAATATAAAAAGTAAACTAAAGCATGACAAAAAAATTCAGCCTAAAAGTTTTGTGTTTATTAACTCATTTAGGTAAATTGACATTATTTACCATTATTTTGACATCACAGTAATGACCAATAATGTCAATTGGCTAGTTGGATAGTAATGTATAAAAAATTCTGGCGTTTTACATCTTATTAATTCTCCAGCGATAACATCGGAACTTTCAAAATATTATTTACATGTTGATTGTAAATGTGTGTGTGAGATATATATAAATTTAAATCTATAAAAAAATAAATAATTTAAATTTATAAAATAAATTAGAACAATTGTGAAGGACTAAGAGCCAGTTATATAACTTCCTTCAATTGTTCTAATTTATTTTATTCTTACAGAGCCTATTATTATTTATTATTATTATTTAAATTTATAAAATGCAATCCAATTTCTATGGTAAAAACTCGTTACTGAAACTTTGATAAATATAACAGAATTTTTTCAGATTTTTATATAATCCGGAACAATAAACAAATTTACCCCATTTCTCCTATTACTAACGAAAAAGTTAAAATTCTATATTGCTAGCGGAAGGTTAAGTACCAAAAAAGATTATATTAAAAGATTTTCATAAGCTGATAAAATAAAAAATTCTATTGGCTATGTGGGAGAATTTACCTGTGAAAAGATGCACCAAAACTTTAAAGTTTGTATTAAAGTTAAAGCAATTTTAATTATTTATTTTTGAAATTTTTTTTGTAAAATATAACTAATATTTCAGAGTTCGTTTTTTTTTTTTACAAATATACGTTATTGATGAATTAACAAACAAAACTTTGTAACCACACATTTTTGTCACCTTATAGATGATCAGAAAACCTTACGCAGTACTATGTCTATTTAAAAATAGATTCTCTAACATAATTATTCACATAGCTTCATCGTAGAGAGAATTATCGGACAACGCGACAGTCATTGGACGTAGAGAACGTGACAGTTTACACTGTTCGCTATTTAATTAATCATACTCGCGATAATATGGCTGGATCTATTGTTAGTCACTCTAATTGCATAAACGTGATTCTCTAGCATCAGTTGCTGACTAAAGCTTTCGGTCATTACGGATAGACGTTCCATATGAAAGTGTCATTCTTGTCTACGACGCCACTTCGCGACGAGACGCTACGCGATCCTCGCGCAACGTACACATAATCCCATCACATAAATCCCGATGTATAAATATCGGAATGCACTTTTCATCATAGTGAGTTTGCTCGACGTGGTATATATGGAAGGATAGGTGAACGCGACTGCGAGAGATACTCATGTCCCTAGGGTGGCGCAGCGGGAATCGGAAAAATATGGGACGCGTCACCAGGATGGCAAGGAAGTATGCGCGTCGAAGGACAGAGACGACGTGATGCCGAACGTGGGAAGATATAAGAGTCAGTCACCCTCAGCGGACGACAACGTGACGCAGCGTATCGGAAACAAGGTGAAGGATATTAAAAGTTTTGCGACAATACGCCAATCACTTTTCCGCGACCCCTCTTGTTTCACGCCTCGTTCGTGTAGATACTCACGCGTCGCGAACGTTGTTTGCCATCGTAGCAATCGGAATCTTATATGAACGGAGAAAAGCTGCTCTCAGAAATACGGTGTAATTTTAAAGCCAGAATACCTCATGCTATATACGGATATATCATAGTTCATTGCGCACTATTTTATATCGCGGCACCGTGAACTATACGATATCGATGTACGCCGGAAAAACCAGCGACGGGCAAATGAAAACGGATTGTTGGATTTGCACGCCGAGGCATCAAATCAAGCGAATTCGAAATAGCCTTTGCTATACTTTATGAGACTTTAAAATCGCGTCGAGCTCGCGTTATTTTCTAAATATACGATAAAGCCGACCAATAACTTTCTAAACGCTGCCAGAACCCGTTTCGGGTTACGCTCGATTAGCCATTTATTCGACAGGTATATATTGCACGTCACAACGGTACACTTCCACCGATTATGGCAGCGATTATTACACTAACGGTTAGCGACAGCATCATTCCGAGCCGGCAAACACGCACGCCGGGTCGATCACTTTGAAACATCACGCGCAATACGGCCGCGAGTCACCGACGCGCATTGATTAAATCGTCACGTGTTATTCGCGTTATCTCTTTCTCTTTCCCTTTATCTGGCGAACGGTTATACATGTTTGCGTCAGTAAACAACTCTTTTTAATCATCATACAAAGCCATCGAATCGCACGCTCGTTCTTTAAACTCTCGCCATACCGACCATAAATTGTCGACGCGCGCACAAACCAGCGTCGCGGGGCGATTTTTCGGAATCGTAATCCGAGATGTGTGTTTATCACGCGCGCCACGTAGCGATGCACCAGGGTTTGGCTTCTCTGAGTGGGGAGTGGAACGTGGACGGGCGAGCCGATGCGCGCCCGAGGACTTATAATTCTTCTATGACAACGAGGAATAAACGGTGCATCCGGTTCGTTTCCCTGGACAGCCACAAAACACTCACGCCGCTGATTGCCAGTAAATTGCGGGTGTCTCGCGTTACGGCGCACCACCGATCCGAGCAAGTCCCCGGCTTTTTGTCCCTTTCCGTCCCCGGATTTCTCTCTCTATTTCCCCCTCCTCATGTTGCACATTGCACGTCGGAATGGTCGCCGAGACAATCACCGCGATATCGCGTCGGTATGAGTTTGGTAGCCGAAGAAGCTTGAGGGCAAGAGACGTTCCTTCCTATTTTCATCCGACTTCCTCTCCTCACACGACCTCGTCCCGAGACAATTTCCACAAGGTAGTTTCGGTGTCCTCCAAACTCTCCTTCTTGTCGCACCAGTTCCCTTCCTCGGCGACTGCTACCATTTTTCAATCGCTATTCGACTCCTAGGTTCCGTCTTGTAGATCGAATTTCGTGACCTCAGTCTAGTGCCACCTTACCAACTAGATGTTCCTACGACTTTCGTACTGCCGACTGCCTTTTTTATTTGTTCGTGGTATCCTAACTAAAGTCAATAGACTCTAGGTGAGGTCACGAGAGTCACAGATCTTTCCTCGAATTAAATGATACTGTAGATAATATTTACAATGTACACGAGAAATAGTTGGAATATTGTTTCATTAAAAATTAATGGAGTCTACTGAGATTCAGAATTCGGGTTCTCTCGTCTTCAATCCTAACACTTAGTATGCTACGCCATGAGTACTTTACTGATTTCAATTATTCCGATTGTCTATATATATTTCAAACATACTATATAGTTCCTTTTATTGTCTTACAATATTATTTGATAGAGAAAACATTTGCGTTAAATGTAACATGTTCCGTATCAAAAGAAATAAGACAACATCTAACTCATACATCAATTTCCACGTGAATAGATAACGTATAGTAAAATGTTCTTTTTTCAGTATACCAGTTTCTAGTATACCAATCACGTCGTAGGACCAAACTAGCATCTTAAAGCGCGCGATAGAAACTATACAAGACTTCACGGACTTTAATAATACCTTGTAAAATAATTTATGAACGCTAACGTCAACTCTGTCGGTTTTTCGTCGTGTCGTACTAACGTCTTTTTTGCGACCCACTTTTGCGAAACGGAACCAAAAGAAATGTACGACCACGAGGCACACGAGGATTGGCCTTGAGCTCACAAACATGGAAGAAAGACCTGTACCTCTTTCTTAAGGCAAAGAAAGAAAAAGAGAGGGGGCAAACGTTGCTGTTATTATTGCCCCATTATACTTTTTTAAGTACTCACCCCGACGAGCAGCCGAGGTCCGACCTCATCAAGATATTAATTTCTTAGTCACTTAACTGCACGCGACGTACGAACGCTTCTATTGATTTTCCACTCCTCCTTTTCTTTCCCTCTTCCTCTCTCTCTGTTTCTCTCTTGTCCGTGTCCGCTTTCGAACTCCGACGCAAACGGCGACGCAACCACCCCTTTCGTGGCTCTCGTGACGCGGAAACCCACCTCTTTCTCCGGAAGCCATCTCGTTCCCCGCGAGAGAAGCTTTCTAGCTATTTTCTTGCGTTCTTTGAAGGTGGGAAGACCCGCGTGTCCTATGCAATTCAATTATTGTAATGCGACTCCGCGACGGGCGACAACGCCGCCTCTCGGCATTCCGGCGAGTGTCTTCGTGGTTACGGAGTTTTCCCTTTTCTCTCTTTCTCCCTACTCTCCTTCTCTCTCAATTTTTTTCTTTCTCTCCTCGCGTTTTCCATTCCCGTTCAACGTCTTTCGTATTCTTCCGGCGCATCAGCCGTGAAAGGGCAGTCAGCCGGAGCTAAGCTATCGGAATTCAAGTCTAACCAGCGCTACGGCGCACTGAATCAAAAAGGGAGACCGATGAAATCTCGACTTCTCCTTATTATACGTTATAGAACCACTGCAAGAGAGCCGGTCGGTAGTAAGTTTTATGATACGGCTCTCCTAGATTGTTGCATTATCTCGAATGCGAACTTCTTGCCAACGTGCAATTTCATTTCTTCCCATTATTGTACACAACTTCTCGTAATATTTTAAGCGATAGTAACTAGAACACGAGATAATGTTACGTTTATTTAAATAATGTTAATGTTTAATATGAAATAAATCTATATAAAGCAAAAAGCCATATTTAACGTCAAAAGTGTGAAGAACGTGCAAAGTTGTTGGTGTAATGAGAAAAAGCCTTCTGTTTGCAAGAATACATGAATATTCGCGGTGTCGTCCTTTTGTGACCAAAGGTCGATACAAAAAACTGACGTTGCGACAAAGCGTCACGCGACAATGTAAACAACAAAGTTTTAGGGGAAAAATATTTTCTCGTGTAAAGAGAAGGACCCGCCTATATATACCTGACAAAATACAAAGAAATTAGCCAGCGTGACGAAGTAATTTCACAGGAGAGCAGGAGGCATACTATATATATATCGTTGTTAAATGGTAGCCATCATGGTATAAGAAATAGCGTGCGGCTAAAGTCATGTCGTTTCTACGAAGGGTTCACGTGATTGCAGAAAGCGACGCCTCTTAGATTTGATTGTGTAATACAAGCGCCGGTACGAGTACGAGCTTGAATCTGAGGGAGAAAGGGTGTCCGATGCAAGGTGGTTGTACGAGAACGATTCGCAAGGGTGCGCGGTAGGTAGGGGGTTGGCAATAGGAGGTTGGTTTCGCGCACGAAAGAGAACGAGGGAGGCGCGGGCGTAATGGCATAGAATCTCGCAGGTGTCGACGATTCTTCTTCTCTTTTTACCACTGCGTCGATTTGAGAAGTTTTAATACTTGATGGAGCGAGAGCTGCTGCCACCGCCACTGTCGGCCGCAATTGTACTTTCCGCACTTGGATTCCGCGCCCGGGGCCTGGGGTTCAAAGTGTGCTAAGCATGCTCGCACACTGAGAACTTTACCAGGGACCACCGTACCACGAACCGCCACTCACCTCCTAACCACACCGTCTCATTTGCCAATGGATGCTTACCAATGAATTGAATCTGCGACGAGAGACAATGGACGGCGCTCGGTAAAAACTTCGGAACAAGCTTTGCTTCCCAAAACGGAGATCGATTTGACGCCAACTTCGAAAATCGTTTGCTCGCAACAGCTAAAAGAAAGCGTAGCCTTTCGTATTGTTTTGACTTTTACGGTGCCGTTTCGAATGAACCTTTCGACGTACACGATTTTCCTCCTGGATGTTATCCCTAGTTTACCGATTTTACCGAACTATTCGATTTCTTTTCCCTCCGAGAAAAGAACGACGACCGGACGCTTTGTTTAAAAAGCTCATCCCTCATGGAGTTACAACGCAGGCCAGAGCCCTCTCTCTCTCTCTCTCTCTCTCTCTCTCTCTCGTTTTCTTTTTTCATTTTCCTACGAGTTCAGCGTTTTTCTCCTATGCGTTAAATGATTGTTGTTTTCACGGCAAAAGTTTTCGCAAACTCAGCCGTTCATTTAGTTCGAGTTTTTCGCGCTGCTTTTGTTCATTCGGTTTGGACTTTTCAGCGTCAGTCCAAATATTCTGTTTTTCAGTTGGTCCACTTGCGCAAACGAGTACGTTCCTTGCACGGCATTTTAAACCGCCGGTGAAATATTCCGTCTGGCCGCTCGGCGACTTGATTATGGTCGTAAACAACCGGCAGCGATAATTCTCACAAGAAAACTGAATCGATCGTTTAATCGGCCACGCAAGGAAATTATAGCTATTACGCGAAAATGGCGTAACGTCGAAAGCGACGAAATTGCACCATGAAATAGACCTAAATATGTGTGTGCACACGCGCTTGCGCCACTCGATTGACGATGAGCCAGTTAATTATGGCGGTATCGCGTGGTCGTCATGAAAACAATAGCTTTGTGTTGCTGTCAAGCGTTACGCGACAATGCCCTCGAATATCCGCGAAGCGCCGGACATGAAATAATTGAGACATAATCGCACGGCGAATGCTGTGAAAGGAAGCCACTCATTAAGCTTATCGATCCTGGAAAATAAATTCTAGAATATATCATTTTAATTTACTTTACTATAAACACTAAATATAAAGTAAATACAATTTCTCGTTCGATTAATATCGCAATTGATTAATATCGTAATAATATTTGTATATTGTTTTTACGAGTATAGAACACTGTTAATGTGATTTTAAGTATCCATCGATTTTTCGTTTCTTTGACCAAAGTCTTCCTCGACCAAAACGATGATAAAGGTAATATAAAAGTCATTTATCTTTGAGGTGAGATTCTATACTCGCAGCGAAACGTCCGCGGTCAAAACAAGAGCAAGAAAAATAACACTAGAATGGGCTACGTTTCGTGGTCGGAAAGTGGTTTCCGCTCTCGTCCTGACGTCTAAATCGGAGTAGTGGAGTTTCTCGCGGAGTGCCTTCAGCATTTAACAAATCTCGGGACTCGCTAATGCCACCGACTACACGCTGGCCTTACTTTTTCGCTCTCGAGTACCACACGAAAACGAACTTCGAGAACAAATGCCGCAAAGAAATGTATCCAAATCGGTCCCGTTTCGCTACGTTAAATAAAAACCGCACGACTGACAGACACAGTTTCTTATTAGCGTTGATTAAACGCGTTGATTTTAATCTCAACGTATTTACTATCGTCTATATTGTTGAAACGATACATTCGCGGGTAGATTTATCTATATTTTCGCAAATAAACAGCGTCTTCGGTTAATTCCTGTCAGATGAAACGCGCAATAAAGAACATGATGAACAGAAAGCAATATCTATTAATACTGCAACTAATGGACTCGAAAGACAAACGATTTCTTGCGAAACTCTGCCAAGAGGAAAGAGAGCATCGTTAGAGAATGTGAGATAGAAAGGATAATGACGAAGACGAAACCAAGCAAAATAGAAGCCGCGTCGAGCTGAACGAATACGATGAACGAGACGTAATGATGGAATAAAACGCGCAAGCATATATACAAGTGGGAGAAAGAGAACAGATCGAATAAGCGAACTGAAGGTAGGAAAGAGCGACTAGCGTGAGAATTGCGCAGGAAAGGGGGTGTGACAGTGGACGTTGGCGTAACTCGAACCCGGCAGGCCGAGCGGATCGGGATATAGGATCTCTATTAAACAGACCGAAATTCCCTGGGAAAAATCACACCTTGCGCCATTGGACTGATACGACGTGACGGCCCATGAAATGAACATCGGTCCTCGCGCTCGCTCCGCTCCGCTCCGCGCTCTCGCAGCTAGCTCGATCTTGTCCAGCGCAGTATTTCGCCGCGACGAATGGACGAGTATAGCTTCTCGAGTTCGATGATATAACCGCTTTGCTCGCCTTTGGTATAGATGCCAGAAAACGATTTTCGTGATCACGTGAGAGAGAACGTCGCGGCCGCGCTCGTCGTTTTTCGGAGAAACGCTCTCGAAGAATGTGACTGGTGATAAAGACTATCGCTTAGAAAGGGGGTAAAGTTAGTCTCCATCGTGTTACGCTTAGCCGCGTGAGCGAATCTACGATCTTAATTAACCACAGATTGCGCAACAGATCCGATATCGAGGGTATCGAATCTCCGTCAATGATTGGGACGGGGCGGTAGCATCCGTGAACGTGCCATCGATTTTTCTTTACGGCTCTCTTCTCACGATTTCACCGCGATTTTATAACGTTCTCCGACACGTAATTTCGTCTTACGGCGCGATAAAACTCCGCAGATCATAGGGGCGCGCGGCGGGGTAGTTCTCTTTTTCTAGGCAGACAACGAGCAGCTCCTCGAAATCGAGGGGGAGAAAAAAAAAAGACTGAAAGATTGCGGACCTCTGTCTCCGGCAATTCTCTGTTTAAACGGTAAATTTAATGTTTATTTGCTTAAGCTTTCCCGTGCGGAAGTGCAGCTTTATTGACGCACAAACCAGTAAAGCGGCGCAAGAAACAATACAACTTGTTGTAGATTGCTCCGCTTTGCTTCCAGCTCCAGAATAAATAAAAGTGAGCGCGGTACTCGAATAATAATACTGCAATCAGCATATGACTTCATTGCCGGTCGATATTACGGTCGTGAAAACTCGTATTTGCAAAAAAATGCAAACGGTCCGTCATCATTCTTGCGTGTAAAAGCATAAATCTGTTATTTTACACTTTTGCGAAGGTTATTTAAAAGTTTCGGAGTTATTTTGCGTCGCGTATGTACGGTGTTGTATATACTCAAAGTTTTGTTGTTGCAGCATGCCGTTGTCTTGCGTCAACATTGTGTCACGTTACCTGAAATAGGGGAAGCGATCCAACGAATAGATAGTTTATATCAGAGGCACGGATGAGAGAATAAGATCTTGGATATTATGAGACGAAGCGGCAACGGGAAAGGAAAGAAGTTAAGCTTGTGCGAAAGGATGTGGGAACGTGATGTTTTGTAGAAACTTGCTTGCCCGTAAATCGAGAGAGCTATTGGACATTTCGATTATCTGTATCTATTAAACTATATTGTATATCCCGTACTATTCTACCCGTTAGTGTATATGTTATATCTACTGTACCATCTGCTACACGGAAAGAACGATTTTGCTGAAGTATCTAAAAATTTAGCTAGATACAGATCTGAAAATAATTTTAATGGACCATCGAAATAATTACGTAAAAATGTCAAACAATATTGCAAAAAGTTTTGACACTCTACAATTTAAAAAATAAAATGTTAATTTTAACTTAAAGACGTATAATGGACTTTCTGAAAGATGTTAATTTTAACATTTTTGCTGAATAAAAAATTCCTTCAAAGACTCATTTTTCTATACTCCAGTTATTAAAATTTCATCACATTATCGTCGTGTAATTTTTATTCTCTCTTTCCATTTATAGATTTAATTGAATTTTCTAGTATTTTTTGATACCTGTATATCTTGGACGTTCTCTTTCTCTCACTTCGTTAATCTGAATAAAATTATGTGTCTCGGTGGTCGAATTGGGAAGACGCCCGCATGGAATTCGAAAAATTCAGATTTGAATCCCGGCTGAGGTAGAATTTTTTACAATTTTGCAATAAATTATTTACAAATTTTAAAATACTTGTTTCCATTAATGTTAAACTGTTTATAAATTTATAATATTATACTATTCCAAAGCTTCGGTTTTAAAAATAAGTTTCAAGACTGACGAATAATAATTGGGTCACACACAGTATGCTAAAACTAGAAATTGTATAAAATCACAGAAAAATTATAATTAGGTATAAAAAACCGTCTTGACCGAATATGATATTTTTCACTATCATAGATCGATATTCACCTAATACTGAATAAAATTGTTTTATTTTAATAATTATATCGATCACTCTATATACTAATACGAATTACACGTTATCTCATTTACGTCTGCATTGCCTTTTCGATAACATCTTTGTTGTAGGGAACGTTGCAGACGTTGTGCTCGCTCTCGTATGCACCACTCTGCAGGGACTTTCGCCGCCGATTGCTGGAGTTGTGTGTAATGGTGGAAGGGTGTATATGAGAGGGCAAACGTGGAGGTAACTGAGAGCGAGGTTGTGCAAACCGATAGTAAATCGGCACGTAGGTAGATTGGGATTGAGCTCGGTTAAGGGTGGCGGTTGTATCATGCTTATGGATCTCGATGCATCGAAGTTTTTTTCGCTGCGTTGTGATACACAGTAGAATTTAGTTCACGTAGCCACGGTATCAATTACAAACCAATTTCTTGCGTGTCGCGTCACTGCTTTAAGCTTTAATCCTTGGTACACACAATGATTTCCCGATTCTTTATCGAATACGATGAGTTGTTCGTGTCTCGGGTTAATCTTCATTATTTTATATGTATATAAAAATTATTATATGATTATTACGTATATTTTTTAACTCTTTAAAAAATATTTATAAAGTCTTTATAAAGGATTTATAAAGTCGTGTATTTAAAAAAAAGCACAGAGGTCGGTATTCGTAGTTCTTACATTTAAGACGATCTTAAGTACAGTCTTGAAACGTCATAAGTCAGTTATAGAACATTAGTATCTGAAAACGTTACTTAAGACGGCCTTAAAATAAGAACAAACTATGAATACCGGCCAGAATCATTAATTATCTAAAATATATTTTATTAATAGTGACATTACGTAACAAATTTAAAAAATATAAAGACACATGAAAAATGTCTGGGATGACTGTCTGAGATCTTAATGCCCGTACAATTGAGTTTTTTTTAATACTTGTAGCAATTAAAATTAAAAATTTTATAACATTCGAAAGAAAAGGAACGCACAAGATGACCAAATCGTGTGTACTAAGAGGTTAAAATAGTTAAATCAAGATATAAATATTGTATCACATTGTTAAATCAGTGT
This sequence comes from Cyphomyrmex costatus, assembly GCF_001594065.2. Lineage (NCBI taxonomy): Eukaryota > Metazoa > Arthropoda > Insecta > Hymenoptera > Formicidae > Cyphomyrmex > Cyphomyrmex costatus. Next base: position 466,279 of record NW_017279252.1, on the reverse strand, counting down.
GTTTCGAGATGTACCGATTGTATCGATGTTCTAATTGTACGTGGTAACGTAATAAAATTCTTTACACAAATATAGTTTCCTTTTTTATACAGCACAGATTGTTATCAATTGTAATAAATCGAATTTGATCGTAATTCCGCCAACGAATAAGTCTTCTTTCATTTCTGCGGAGGTTTTTCGTGCTTCTCACAATAAAATATTTGAAGACCTTTTTAACAAGAAAGCGACGAAGTTACAACGCCCGCGACATCGGCACGCCGTAATCAATGGAAGAAAAGTTCCACGGGAAAAAAGATCGCCACGGCGTTCCCTTTTCCGCTACCATGAACACGCTCGATCTCTAGGTAATTTTCGCGAAGTTTTACCGGAAGTTCTTCGAGGTGGTGCGACTTTTCTGATTCTTCGGGAAGACCGGATCGTGCTTGTCGCTGCTCCGCCCCGCAAAATTGAGAACCGTCGATAGTTCTGGGTAGACAGAAAATCCCGTCGCGATAAAGTTCAAATGCTATTTTTTTTTCCTTTCCTTCTTTCTCTTTTATAATGTTCTATTAACTTAAACGTGTTCAAGATATTCGTTACCAATCTCTTTGCATAAAAAAGTTATTGTATCGCGTATTTTTACTTCAATATCAGTTCTACTTATTTTATATAACTTTCTTGATATAATTTTAAAACGCACTCTTTTATATATTTGTATAACATTTTAATTTTAATTGGTACAAGTATAAAAAACTCAATTGTACGAGCGAGAAGATCTCAGACAATCATCCCAGACATTGTGCATTTTTCATGTGCTTTTATATGTTTAATTTGTTGTATGTATTAAAATTTCTTACGTATAATATTTTAAGAAAACTAAAAGCATATAAATAGTAAAGGAATTTTGTATTCTCTATTCTTAAATTAACCGATAACGTAAATGCGCAATTTCAAGGATAATTTTCTAGGAAACTATTTTGTAGGAAAAGGCAAAATAACCGTAGAGGATATTCTTCGATTTCCTGGGTGCGCAAGACGATTAAATTGAATTTGGCGATTGAAAATTCCAAGCTCGTGAAATGGATAATTCGCTCCAACACTGAATACTCACGCGAACAGTTCGCAACGGGAGGATTCGCAAGATGCCCTGGTATGCATACGGTGAGTATTTACTGTGACAGACGGTGGTTTTGTCGGCCGCCAGTAATGCGACCGCCCCGGCGAAGGTATAGCAAGAAGGATCCGGCTTTAGTTCTCTGCCGTGGCATCCTCCTCACCGTCGTCGTCTGTTTCGCGTTTTGTCGATCTTCGTGCCAGGAAGCGGACCGCCGTTTTTTGCGTCACCGCATACGTGGATTCCAACACCGGGATTCTGGTCGGCTCCCTCCGAGCTGCTTGCAGCTGCTCGTCGTCTCGCCGAAATCGGAATGCATCAGCCGTTCTCGAAATACGTCCGGCTTTAACGGCAAACGATATCCCAGATAACACGCGGTACATAAAAAGGATCCGACGTAAACTTCTCGCGTGGGTAGATGCCAAAAGGATGTCGCGTGGCACGCGATATGCGAACGCGGAATTCTTTAAGATATTGCGAAATATTCTTTTAGCTGGCAACTTTCCGGCTGGTATTTTATGCCCGCAAAAGTTACCCCCCTCCGAACTTTCGGAAGGTTTAGAAGTTCGCGGCAAGTTGTGTAAATTTAAAACTTTCGCAGAGTAAGTTACTAGGCTGGGGCCTACACGTTCCGCAAATGGCACACATTTTTTTTCTCATACAACAAACGGAATCAGGCCAATTAGCGCACCATCGCGGACTGTTCTGAAATATTAATGAAAGAAAAACTTTGTCCATCCCCACGTATCATAACGCTATTAATAGGAAATTGGCTAATTATTTTCATTAGAATCTTTATTTTATATTTAGCTCTCGCATATACTCTCTAGAATGTTTGAAACGTCGTTCTCTTCTATGCGACGATGAAATCCGACCACACAAAATACACTAGTAATCTCGCTGGAATTAATTGAAAATTATATTAAACAATTACTAGGATCAATAGACATATTATATTATTATTCGTTAATCCATCCTCGCATAATAGTAAATGCTTAATGTATATTATTCGTAACATTATCAATATTCACGAAGATCGATAAACATATTGATAACTAAACTGTTTTTTTTTTTAAATCTGTGAAACGTCAAACCAACTACGACTATACCATAAGAGAAACAAAACAAGAAATGAAAACTACTCGGAGAGCTCTGCATGCGTAACGAGATTAAAAATAAAAGATGCTTTTAAAAAGTTAGAAGACTAGCATATGTATATTGAAATTTCACACATAATTTCTCATGTAATCACGTACCATATGACTGATACAAATTCTCATCCTTCCTTTTTATCTTCTTTCTACGTTAATTGAAATATTCAAATTATTTTTTTTTTAATTTTTGTTTACGCGTTTGTCTCCAATTTCACCACAAATTGGTTGAAATTAAACGGGAATTTCTTTAAGAGAGAAGCGCGGCGTAAAATACTTTTCAATTGTCCGCGAGATAGTAGACGATAATGGCGAGAACGTAATGTGAGAACGCGATGAGTAGCGACATTGCGCGTGCAATGGAACTGGAATTCTAAGCGAGCGGTTTCAGTTACAGAAGTATATGTATTCTCCTGTGACGTCAGATGGGGTCTTGTCGCTCCTTGAGGAACGCGTCTTTATGTCAAGGCGAAATATTTCTTTCCCGCGAGGCAGAAGTGCGGAAGGAGCGTGCTGGTTGGTCGATGGAAAATCTCATTTGGACGCAGCGACCAGACAGAAGTGGAGCGAACGAGGTTGGATTTCCGGACGGACATGGTGACTGGGTTGGTAGAAAGATGCGAGTTCGTGCTGATACTATCGACCGGTTCCACACACGAGATACGCACATACGTGCGCGCAAAGCGTGGGGATGAAGAGAATATCGAAAAGGAAATACGAAGTTATTCGAATTGGATATAGGTTTTGTTTATATTATAGATCCGTAGGCGGAGGTAAATCAAATTAGAGTAAAGGGAAACAATGTCGCAACAGTCAGACAGGAGATTCTAAATCTATCGCAACAATTTCGCAGAATAAACGACATGTGATAAGAATAGAAATAAATGTATTTATAATGTACAAGTTAGAAAAAATTAGCAATGAGCTTTTTTTAATACGAGATTCATTATATTATTTATGCTGAATAAAATTTATAATTGACTTTATAAAACTATGTACGAACTTCTAACTGCGCAAGTGCGAAACACGTGTGGGTGCAGATTTTGTTTAACGTCAGTGTAGCGCGATGTAACGTTTTCTGCAATATCTCGTCAAAGGGGATTTTTATCCGCGGTCCGTTTCCTGGAAAAGAACGCAGGAATCGAATCAGGATGACAAGTACAAAGGCTACGGGAGGAAAGCGAGCCCTCTAGGAGCGCCCAAGGCTTCGCCTTCGTTTTTCCCTTTTTTTGTAAGGGCTACTTCGATTTTCTACGGTATATTCGACTTTGACGAAACCAAGGCGATTTCCTGGACGGATACATAGTCTCGTTCCACGATATACTCTTGGCTAAAGAAGCGAACATTGTCAACGGAGGGAAAAGGATAACATAATCGAAATGGGAAAAGGGAATCAGGGAAAGTTCGTCAATGTTAAACGTAAAGAGGATGGAAAAGAAGAGTTACATTCAGAGATGGGAAAATAGAGCTAAAGGAGAGACGAAGGGAGAGGAAAAGCATACCTGGGGAGAACCGCGACAGGTAAAAGAATGGCGTTTTGTGTCCGTGCGTCCGCAAATAATCCACGAACATTTTTATCAATTCTCCTCTCGTACGGCCGCTGACCGCTCATAGACGCGACGGCAGAACAAATAGAATCGTAAATCCCGTCTGGCCAACTTGTCGGCATGCTGGGGCGCGCGATACACGCGCGTCGTTTACGAATTTTCGTCAGTCGCAAAAATTGTGCGGAATCAGCAATATCGGAAACACAACGCCGCCGGTATGGAGGACACGACGCTATACGATGGAACACAGGACGGGATCTAAGTGAAAGCGGAACGTTCTATGTTGGTACTTAATACACCCTAGGGGTTTAAGCGGGGCGCGGTCGCCCGGGTGGTGCTATCCCTATCAGATACTGCGCTTCGCGCGTATATTTCGGGGCCCGTTATTATCGAGGGGTAGATTTCATCGTGAATATTTATGAGGGTGGTTCTCTCCTAGTTACGCGGCCCCGGCTTCTCTCCTCTCTACCGCCACCGCCTCCACTACCATCGACCTTCTTGCTATCGACTCCTACTTGGTGCAGTTGCCTCCTTCTCCTCCATCCCTCTCCTCGCGATCTACATACCCTTTTCTCTCCCTCTGGACGAATTCCCTGCACACGATCTCGCCTTGTGGAAAATCATGAATCGAGCGCACGAGAAAAATAAATACGATAAGAGAATGAGAATTAATTCGGGGTTTGAAATATTAAAGAGATAAGACGGTGAACGGGGGCGATAGAGGATAGCAGCGCTTTAAAAGAAGGAGAGAAAGAGCCGGCCGCCAGCTAGCGGCTTATATTAAGTTAGACTTTCGTTAAGAGCGAGCTTTTCACACCTCCTGCAGAATTTAATCGTTCCAAGCGCGCTCTGCGCGTTCCCGGCGACGCGTATAACTTGCTAATTATATACCTCGGAGATATTTGTGTAGTCCGGATAATCCGCGCAGATGCTGTAATGATAAGTAATGTTCGCGAGCACACGGAAAGCAAGCGCAATTTCAGTACAAGAACTGGATGATCGAATTCTTCGTCTTACCTCAGGCGAATGCTGATTAGTATCCATTCTTCGCGACTGTAATAATTCACCGACATAGAAACAGCTAATTTTTGTAAATGAAGACCGTATTTCTTTATAACTGTCAAATGTCGTTTTCATTATAATCTCACATTTTTCCTCTGAAGTAAAAAAGATTAAAATTTCTCGAAAATTACTCCATAAAGGGAGATTCCGCTCATCCGTAAACTTGCATGAAGTCTTGAAACTCACGGGCATGAACGTCTTAGCAACAAATGCGTGCTTCCGTATAAATTATTTCGCGAGGGCACGCGATCGACCGAACAAAACTTGCCTCTCATCCTTTGATCACGACGGAATTATTTTAAATTATTCACTTGACAGGATAAAATGGAATTGCGCGACTAAATGAGGAATTTTCGCGACTTAAACGAGTAACGAAGATTTGCGGGATCATTATTGTAGATCTCTACGCGCACGAGCGCTTTTCAGTGCCCTCTCGAGTCCCCTCTGTCTTTCTACCCCTCCGCGACCACCATCGCGATGAAAACGCCCGCGCCTGAAGGCAGGATGATACCTTAATTGGATGAGGGTAGTTCTCATGAGTTTTAAGTCGGAGCACGAAAGGTCTCTCCTTATCCTATCACCACGCCGTGAATCGTTCCCGCTATACACGCCGGATACGCTTCATTATATCGCCACATAATTACGCGCTCCGCGGTCTCCACTATAAATCTCGGTCAAGCCGGTAAGACGACTCGAAAGGGATTTATTTACGGTGTATTTCACAGCGTATAACTATATACGTGTACGTTCGAAAATAGCATTTACACGTAGACGGAAGATGCAATATCGGTGTAAAGATCGCGTTGAGAACATTGTGAAATTTTTACGTTTAAAAGAAATACTCAACTTGTCTCTCCGGATATTACGGCTGATTCTACACATTGAACTGTTTCTCTTTTCAGAAAAGAGATATTTTATTCGAAGCTACGAAGACGTTATAAATAGTAAAGAAATTGACGCTCAAATAATATAGGACAGATATTGTAATTAAGATATATTGTTAGATAAATTCCCATCTCTCTACAATTGACCTTAGGTATAATAAGTCAAGCTTAACAAAGCAGAAAGATGGACGCCACGCTTTCTGTGCTTACAGAGTATCATGAAACTCTCGTATACATGTAATACGCACATAGCGAAAATGAGCGAACAGGAGCAACAAAGGACAGGGCAGGACGACAGGGACAGAAACGCAGACGATGCGGCCACAGATCCCAAAGGCGCTTTGACGTTGAGCCAAGCAAACATTTTCGATGGCTTAATGAAAACAGTGGTGCGCACGCGTGTAACCGGCAGGTCAAAAACGTGTCGTTGGCTACTAACTCGTTTTGCTGTTCACGAATCGTTTGTAAAATCATTCTATTTGATGTAGAAAATGAAAATTTAATTCATGCAGGGAAGAGTAAAAGGCATACATTTTAAGTATCATTTGTGATAAAGTCTTTTAAAGTGTTATCAACCAAAATTATAATCCTTATAAATATACTTATAATCCTTATAAATCCTTTTTTATATATGTACAAGAGTTTTGTTTTTTTAAATGTTTTCCATTGCTTATAACTTTTTTACTTAATTCTAGGGGCAGCGATATGCATATGTCTCATTAATCTTTTTTTCTTTTTAATTTTTCTTTCACATTTAATTACTACACGGTATTAACTAATGCACATATTGATATAATCTATAGTACTTCTGAAAATTTAAGTTATTATTTTCTATTGAGATTTTATTCATTTAAATAATATGTGTTTTTAATTATAAACAAATTAAAAATTTTTCTTTTTATTTCAGTTACTGCAGCAAATTAGATGGTAAAATATAACCTAGCATTTTTAATTGGCTGTAGCAGCCAATTTTTGATTGCGTTAGTCTATTCGCAATGTCAATATAAGATTTCGATAGGCTAACGCAACCAAAAATTGGCTGCTTAAACTAAATAAAAATATTATGCCTTATTCAACCAAACTTTTTTGTCGGTGTAGAAAAAAACAATTTATCAAATATAAAATTCTAAAATATTTTATAAAAATTACTTTTTTTATATTAATTCTTAATAAATATAAAAAAAAATCAATAAAAAAGTAAAATTTGATATGACGGTTAAAATAAAATATTTTTCAATTTTTCTTCTGTAGTTATACCTACAAGTTTTATATTTTTATGCTTTCGGAATTCCCGCGATTTAACTCAATATTACAAATGATTCAAATTTTAAAAATTAAAAATGGCATACTCATAGTAAATCTGCCATTTTTAATTTCTAAAATTTAATTCTAGATTTATGTAATCAGCATCCTAAAAATAATAAAAATACAAATGTTAATAAAACTCTCTCTAATAAAAAAGAATAAAGATACTTTGCTATTATGTTCTTTAATGTATAATATTTCAATTAAAAAAAATGTTATACGTTTATTTTTTTATGAAAGTTATATGCAATGAGTTAAGTGTATCATCATATCAAAGTGTATCATTCTATAGCATGTTATTTAACAGTAATAATGTTATTTCTATAGAAATACTAAACAGTCATCATTGCAAACAAAAAAACATTGAAGGTTTTTATCATTAAAATTCGCAATTCAAACAATTGGAATAACTATAAAGGAAAATCTGCCAAAATCATGCAGGAAATAAACTCTTCATTCATCTCTCCATAGTTTAGACGAAAACATTTCGATTTATCCCTCTCTTTTCCTCTTTTGCAATCCCTCCGCGACGTGTCCTGCATCTACTGACTCCTTCAGCAGAACGCACCGGTCCCAAAACAGTGCTCGACAGACCGCGAATGGCCGTTTAGTTGGGGAATGCAAACTAGACGGCGGAGATATTGTCCGCGGCACATAATCGGACTTTAACCTTATTCGAGAAGGCGGACAAGACATTTCCGGGCATTTACGAAAGCTAGGAAAGGAGAGCACGATAGGGAGTTCGACCGGGGAAACATAGCAAGCGCACCGTGTCGTGGCTTTCTCGGTTCCTCGACGATGAGCAAGGGATTCCAATGAGTCCTTTAAACCGCGTCGTCTTCCAACGTGGTTGTTGGGTTGATCCGAATGTGCGTGCATGCGTGCGTGCATGTATAAGCACATTGTACGTGATGGAACGTCCTGGACGAGTCCGAACAGAATCGCTTCCCTGTGTATGAACGCATCTACGTATTCGAGAGCTTGCGAAGACGAAGAGAAGGAGGAAGCTCGATTATTGCCGTATTGTGGCCGAGTCGAACCGTTGACGTATTGTCGACTGGAGCTCGGCCGTGCGAGCACAATGGCCAACATTAATGGACTAATATTCCGCACCACAAAAGCAGCCAGCTTACTCACCATCGACGGACCAGGACGCATTCGCGCGCGCTCTCCCGCACATGCGTTTAACAGCACCGTTCGGTTAAACGAGCATATGGATCGGTTCGCGTAGAACATTTCATGCGGAATACACTTCGAAACTTTAACGAACGTTTAGGTAAATTATTCTAATCGCTATTGTTCTACATACATATTATAGTTGTTTATGTGAAAAATCTCTGATAAATTTTATAACGAGTCTTCATAAATTCGTATGAAAAGAATTGTAGTGGTGCAAATATTATTTTGTCTTTTCGGATAAATAAATACAATGAATGTTGATAAAATATAAATAAATGTGCACAACTCTAGAGGATATTTATGTAGTTTCTTTTGTAAATACGAATCACAATTTACAATTGATTGTCGATGTAATAAATATCGAGTACATATATATCATCTCAAGAGACTGAAGAACTGGAAGAAACTAGTTATTCCACAACGACGCACATTTAACTGCGGATTCGCGTATATATTTCTGGGATTACGACCGCGTCGCTAAATTATGGTCAGAGTTAACGGGTACATCCTCGTTACAGTTGCGGGGCGCATTAGGTTACGCGATTTGCGTAAAGGATGCAATATGGTTTGAGCCGATGTCGCTCTCCATGTCGGAGAAACGGGCCATAGCCATGGCATATCGATACTATACGAACGTAACCCCGTGTCAGTTCGTTAGATGCGGATATCTGCCATCGTACTGATGCACCTCTACGCGCGTGAGTACATATTTGTCGTATTATGAACACAAATATGCACCCACGCTAAAGGAATAAGCGTGGCAAAAGTGATGGAAAGGTCAAAACATCGGTTGTCTTAAACCGACAGATTTTAATTATTGAAACAAAAAGAAGGAAGGTGCAAAAATATCCGCGAAAGAGTTCCTTGAAAAATTCTCCCATAAATAGTGCCCCATGTCTGCACGCTACGTGAGTTTCAAGCAACGCGCTTGAAAGTACCGGGGAATTAATAAATTTTTCAATTCTACTCGCACGCAATACTTTCCTATATATATATTTTTTTTAGATGGATAAATATTAGATCCAAAAAGTAATTTGGCTGTTAGTGACATAGATGAAGTATCATATCACAAAAATTCATCTCTTTTTTTATGTATATATGCAATGTTGTTTAATGCAAAACACGTTCGTGTCATGATTGACGAGTTACATAATCCACTGTATTCACAGTGAGTTAAATATGTATAAGTGAAAATATTTTTAAAAATGGTAAATCGACCAATTATTGAAATTCTAGCCGCAATAACGTCATATCGCACGTTCTGGATAAAAATGTACGCTCGCCTGATTGGAATTTATCACGGTGCACTTTGGCCAAATGAAAAATGAAATGAAAATTGATCGTACTGAATTCCCCACAGATTGAACTCGTGAACCAAATCGGTATACGTTCTTCAAATTTTCACATTTTTAACTTTATGGGGAAAAAAATTTTCACACGTTACTGGCGTTTACATTGTTCAGTTTCAATTTAAATTTAGCAATTACGTCGCATAACGAAGATAGATTCACGCAATAATATAATAACAACAGTTATATGAATGTAAAAATGGGGGAAAAAGAGCAGATCTTCGATAACGGAAATCGCGCCAAATGAAATAAGAGGAAGAAGGAATGTGTGTGTAAGCGATACAAGGCGACAGAATCGATTCGAGAATAAACGTAAAACGTTTCTGCAACGATATTAATTAACGGAAGTAATCGGGATCTTCTATCACCAGCGAGAGTCGCTTGTTTCCGCGGTTGATAATTGCGTTCGTGAGATTTCACCGCACCGACTAACACGCGGATGGCTGCTGGACGGGCGGACGGACGGATAGATAAATGGATGGATGGCTGGATGGATAGATGGATGGATAGGGTCGAGGTGCCGTACAGGGAGGACTCGTTGGAGAAGGGTAGGTAAATCGGTTCGCTCGGTAGATGGGAGACGAACTTAGTTCGCAGAAGCCGGATATGTGACGCCGCTTCCGCTCGCAAGCTGAGCTCGGTCATGTGTTAAATCTATTTGTGTGCTCAGATATACGCTCCCTGGTCGCTCTCTGGATTAATTCTGGTTTCCGTTTTTCCGCAATTATACGATTTTGCAAGAACAAAATTTCGCAGTTCCAAAATTATCCGTCTCCGTCAGGGTACTCGGTAAACTGGCGATTCGCGTAAACCCATCAAGTCCACAACCAAAATGGAAAATTGCTCTTTCGCCAACATTAATCTTCGTTTGGATCGACGCATGCGGCACACGCAAGCCGCAATCGGTTCCATATGATCCTGGGAGGGCTACCGGTTGTTCGGAAACGTAATTCTCCCGTTCCTGTATTCGACTCCCTTCCAAACGTCCCCTTTCGCGTTACCACTCTCATTTTCCTCGCGGAGAATTGCCATTATGCTTATACTTACGACGAGGTTTATAGCCTCGTTTCGATCGGGCGCATCGATGAGGTGGATGAGGTTAAGGAAGAACGATAGAAAGTCATTTCGGCTTCGTTTTACTCTCTCACCCTACAACCACCCTCTTATCCCCCATTTCTGCTCTGTGACTCTATACACTCTCTCATTCTTCAGCAGACATACGTAACCTTTCCAATGCATATACATTTGGAATACGTGTCACGGAAGTAGAGAACGTGAAACTCCATTACATGATACCGAACGAGTTTCTTCGACTCAATCTCGCGTCTTCGCGCTTATGAGATGAGATCTTTAACGACCTGTATCAAGGACTAAAGATGCCGGATATATTAGCATACAAAGTGGCAAAATGTACTTCCTTTTAGTAACATTCTCAGAGATGACGAGAAAACGTGAAAAATTGTTCTGTCGGCGAATAAGTTTTTACGTATGTTGTTATCCATAGGATTTCGCGGCGTCATCCACTGAGCAATGTCAGTTCGAACGGATATAAATTTTATGATACGCCCCGGCCATGATCCAATTTAATAGTATACCCGGCTGGTTCGCCGGGGGTAGACAAGCGCTCAGAGATACGATCGAGAATAATGTCGGCCGACCAATCTCTCGAGAATGTCGCTTTTTCGTTATCGTGTCGATTTCCAGAAGGCTTATTTGAAAGCAATTCATAACATACAATTTCTGATAACATACTTTTCAGTTAATCTTAAATTATTTCTTATAAAGGAAGGAATTCATCATTCATCCCCACCAAAATTGATAAGCTTTTAACAAAAATAAAGGACATGTTTTTTTTTACGTGACCTATCGCACCTTTAAGGCAAACACTCCTTGGAAAAAAATTAGTTTTTTCTTTTAAAGGGCGAATTGTCGAAATCATAAGAGATACAAAAAATTTTTGAAATGGAAGTTTGAAACGTTTCGAGAGTATTTAAAATAATTATAATTTTTAAAAAAGTTTAATTTTTATTTTATAAATAAAAAGTTTTTTATTTAAACAAAATTTTTTTAATTATTATATTATAAAATACTTATTCTCACATATATAAAACCATTCAACTTTTATTTTAAACATTTTTTTATTGCTCATAATTTCGATAGTAATCGCTACAAAATAATCAATTTTTTTGTAAGAAATATTTTGATCTTAAAAATGCGATAGGATACATTTATTATACATATAATAAAAATATTTCTTTTATCTTTGTATACAAATTAAACATATTAAATGTTCATGAAAATCAGAGAAAGACATTCGGGTTTCTTTCCTTGTTGTTTATACATAATTTTTCAGATCTTTATTGCACACGATGGTTCGTTCGTATTCCGAGTTAATTTTCGTCACTTTTATGATATACAAAATAAATTAAGTAATTCTTACATATAATTTTAATATCTTCAGAAATTATATATATATATATTTGTAAGGTTGTGTTTTAAAAAATTGTCGAAATATAAATGTTACTAATTACCTTAATGCGTTTAACATTTCAAAGAAATAAAATGTTCAAAATATGAATGACCCAATCGTGTACACTAAAGAGTTTAAAGTAACTCGAGAACTCGTAAACTCAGAAACTAAAATAAAAAATGAAAATAAAGAGTAGATTAATTCAAAAAATTTCATTCTGTTACTGAAAGATAGCTTTTATATCATCTGGAAGCGAAAATATCGAGGTCAGGAGCGATATCAAGCTATAGAAAATGTACCACGATTATTACGCTCGTAAGAAACATCTTTCCTTGAAATTTATAGGTCATCACAAGTTGAAATGTGTACAATTGCCATGAAACGGACGAGCAGTATCCCTAAGGCATGCCCGAGTGTCGGACGTGGTTGCCAAGTGGCAACGTTCCTCTCGCCTGTGTGAAACCTCTGGTAAATTCCAACATGGTACTGCGAACTTTGCCTCGGCAAACAGTGTGCGCGAGAGTCCCTTTTACAGTTAAAGTCCGGCAAAGTGCATCGCGACTTCAACATTGCAGTAAAATCGCACGCAATCGGTAAACAAGTCTTGCCTCTATTTGAAACCGAACGACCAGTAAGAACCTATACTCTCGTGACGACGATGGTAAGCGAGCCGTAAGAAAATGCGGACATATCCTCGAGACAGATTTCACCAGATGACGCCGTTCGTATCGATCACGCTGAGATTTTATTTTCGATCGCGTCCTTATTCACCTAGGCAAAACTGGTCCATCCGTTGTCCGCCGATAAATCAATTCACCCAACCGAAATCATAGATTTTCTTCGATAGCAGGAGAAGGGGAATTGAACTCTGCGCGATCTGAATTTATCTTCGCCGAAAAGGCACCCATTTCTATTGGCGCGTTTCGATATATTTCAAACATATAAAAACTATGTAAAAAACATCTGAAATGAAAAATAGATTTCTTTTTTCCAATACACTTGTGGTAAACGTCGATTCATCCTACGTGCATACGCCCACATGGATGAAGGGTATTAAATATAACATTTCTTACATGTTATAGAAAGTTGAATATGTGAGATTTAAAAATTCATTTCAATAAAACTTGACAATTAATTTCACAACTCTTTTTCCGTAACAACTACACGCATGATCTAATAACAAATTTTCTATTAAATAGATTTCATTCTAAGAATAATAAGTTTATGATAGAATCACATGCGCTTATTAGTTTAGTAGAAACCTCATTATCTCACATTAGAAACCTATTCCTTAACAGGCCACTTTACTCTATAATAACAAATATAACATATAATCTTGTAACTACATATTGATATAACAAATTCTACAATACATCCAAACGCATTCGCGTTATTTCGTGTTAAATAAGTGCTTTCAAGTGCACTCGTGATTACTGGACGAATATTTGACTGGACGATCGCCGAATGGCGTGCGACACTCCTCTCTATGGTGCTGTTCACCGTATAGAGATTTGGCTGCGACAACGAGGAATGAGTCTGTGTGTGGACGGACTCGACCGACGAATAAACGGAGATCGAGGTAGACGCGATGGCGCGGAGGATGGTGGTGCTTGACGCGCCACGAATCAAACCCGAAATAGGTATGGGTATACACATCCGTCTCCCACCGTGAATTTACATACGGGGAAGGGTTGCCAGATTCCAGAACGTTTTTCATCCCTGCCGCCAAATGGCGAGCTCGTACTTGCCTTGACGTTTACGGTCCCTCTTTTCTCGGATACCTCGCGAGAAAACGCGAAAATGAGCAAAATAATCATCTACGATAGAAAAGAGAAAGCAGAAGAGAAATTTTAACCTGATAATTGTCACGGTGCAGAAAAATACTTGGGGATACTTATTGCGCGAACACAGATGCGATTTACGATAACTATGGTAGAAAGAGTTGCATTCAATTATTGTGGCTGGCTTCGTATGCGCGTGTAATGAGCGCAACGACTTTGGAAGATGAAGACAAAAAGAAAAGGAAAAAAAAATCTAACAGAGTAGCAACCGTGACTGAGGCAAGTTTTCAGACTACCGGCAAAGAGCGAAATAGAAGCGGCGCATTAGCGAAAAAGAACGAGGCGATTGCTTTGAAGAAGCCCGGGCTAAAAAGAAGCGGGAACAACCTATTCGGTGAAGGGCGGGGAATGCAGCAGCGGCGGCAGCGGATATTCCGGAAGAGACTTACGGAGCGTCAGTTATTTCCTCGTTGGTCGGATTCAGGGGCGGATTCCGTTGAACTCGTGGGAGGAGGAGAAGGTAAGCGGGCCGAGAGTGTAATAGCGACTGAGAAAGAGATAGGGCAATGAGAGAGAATAAGAGAGAGAAAAAGACAGGAAGAGGGTGAATTGCGCTGAAAGAAAAAGGAGAGAAGGCGAAAAAGCAAGAAAGAAAAGAAAGGGAAGAATAGCACGAAACTTCCAGCCACGCCATTTCGTAACGCTATCAAAAGCTAGTTTACAAATGCTACCGGCAACAACGGCGATATACTCCTACATTCTCATTTCGAGTATCTGCAGTTGCAGTGCGAGCGCGCATGCAACCCGCACTTAGTGAACGCCGTGACCATTTTACCTCTACGAGTTCTCACGGACGGGCAACCCTCTCCCCATTTTCCCACCCCTGGTTAAGAAAGCGCTCCGGAACGAGTAAAGAGAAGACCTTGTTTTTAAATACTCAGCAATTAGAGCCTCCTCTAACTGCCAAGAATCACCGACTCGCATTCGTTGCCGTTACGGTCCTCCTCGCCTAACGAAACTGAACATTTTCATTCTACGCTCTTTTTCCTCGATCGTACTTCTAGACATAGCCGTCATTATACGCCAGTTCTTTTACGTATGTTAATTTCATTGCTAACTTTACATAGAGAAAAGTCAATTTATTCCAGCAAGAAAATTTTAGGAAATTATTAAAGGAGTTATGTGGAAAGATATTCGTCCGACAATACCTATTTTATCAGTTTATGACTTTTAGTGATTATTAAGTACATAATTATGGACGAAAACTAAGTATTAAATATGGCTTGCGAATCACCATTATTACGTGGCACTTTGATCTAAAACGCGCATTCTCGAGTTGTGTACGTTATACCTACATCGATTTGCAATAGCTCGACGTAGAAAGCGAGAGAGAACATAAAGCTACAACCGTCTGTTCTAATGTTTATCAGATGCCGTAGGGAAATGCGCAATCCCCCGAAGCAGACGATAATTAATAATAGTCCCTCTAGCGACGGGGATTGTTCAGCTTTTGCGTTGGACCGTTGTTATTTCAATTTAGCACGTGCGCTACGCAATTTCTCATTGAATGGCATTCACGATGGACAATGCAAAATTAAACTCTCTTAAGGGTTGATAAAGTAACTACTATATTCATACAGACGGCAGAAATATAAAGACAGCCTTTAAAAAAATTCAAAAGGGACAATTATAATAAATTACGTAATCTTAAGCAGAAGTTCTCAATAATGGAAGATCTTCTTTAGTTAGAAACTGATAAATAAGATACGATTAACATCGAATAGAATAGAGACATTTATCGTTAGAGGAATAATTTTCGGGATAAGAAAATGATCATTTCGACCATTTTAACGTTAATAGTCTCATTACACGAACAAGTTTACGGACAGAGAATATCCGTTGTAACCGATTTCACAAGTTATCGAAGTAACGTCGAAAGAATCGCAGGTAGCGATGGTAGGTGAGCCTTAATAAGGCGAGCACCGAAATCCGCTTAAAAGTGACAGAAATTGAAACGGCCAATGAAACCGAGCACGTGATAGTTTCATTCCAGCGGACTACCGCCGTGCAGTACACACCGCGACAGGCTGTGTATGTACGCCCGTGTATAATCCTCTTAGGTTAATTGCTAGGAAGAACGACTCGCGGCGCTTTTCGAATTGGATTCAAGAGCGTGTGCGGTTAGTCCCAGGTCCGGAACCGAAAAGTTTCCAATTCCACGTCGGGAAGCCCCCAACATGGCATGGCATGGCATGGCATGGCATGGCATAGCATGGCGTAGCATGGCGTGGTGCGGTGCGATGGCGCCTTACGTGGCATGGCTGTTCGAACACGACCATGAAACCAGTAATCTACTTTAGCCACGCGAAAGCTTATGCTTTTCTTGGTACGCTCGGTATTGGACATGGCGTTTTCGCAGCGCTCTGACAACCAACCATCTCGACCATCCCGGGGAGGAAAGTTCAAACGAAAGAAGACGCAAGACGTATAAAAGATGTTTTCCGGAAGATTACCGTAGGAGGAAGCAATGACTGCAAAATAAAGAGAAAGAGAAAACAGGAGCGAGCAAGCAAACCACGTACAAGAGGGAGGGAAGAGCAGAGGGCGAATCGTCTCCATTTACCTCGGGGTTGTACGAGCGCATAAATTGGTGTAATTTCTCGTGCCGGTTCCGACCGGTCTTCCATCCTTTCTAATCGCGCCGAGCGCCGTAGCCACCGTGGTTTCTGTTGTAATAACAGCCGGGAGGCACGTCCGCCAGCGAAGAAGCTCTTCAGCGTTTTCTCATAAAGCGCCAGTTAGATTGCCGGTCGTGCGAGGGAGGGGTGCTTGCGCACCAGGTTGCTAGTGAGCAAGAGAAGGAATAAAAGAGAGAGAGAGAGAGAGAGAGAGAGAGAGAGAGAGGAGAAAGGTGAGTGTATAGGTCTTCCGAGTAAAACCGATGCAGAGGAAGAGAGACATGGATGCGAGGAGGAGTGGAGAAATGGGGTAGTGCAAAGAGAGTCGGTTGCTCGAAGAGTGGCGGTGGTCGCCGGTCGATGTAACCTTCGGCACGCGATCCGCCGTACGTTGTCGAGTGGCGTGCCGACGTGGAACCTCTCGCCGTTAGCATAGTACGCCGCTGGTTACACACCGACGTTGTTGAGTGTTGCGAGATGGTGAGTGCACGCAGACCTTAAAGTCGAAGCCGTCGCGCCTCGTTCAAGAGTTCAGCGGGGTGTCGGTCGATTATGAAATGGTCTCTTTCATTACAGTGTACCGGGTGCACGCGGATAGCAGAAAAGTCGGCGACGACCTTGCCATTACCGCCAGTTAGCGATTCCGTTTTATCAGAATCGACCCAGCCGGCGAATCTCCAAGGAGTAAAGCCAATAAGCATATAAAGCCATGAGTATGTCAGATCGAAGCGAGCGAGCCCGGCTGTTCGATGAAAGATCGAGAGTAAGTTCGGGCTTGTATTATGTGCCCGGACAACCCACTTCTCGCAGTACTTGTTAATTAGGCTCACCCTGCTTGGCAGGTGCAGAACTTAACGTCAGATGCTTTCGACGCCATTACCGATACTCAAACGCGGTAGCATCTATCGATCGCCAAGACCGTGTCTACAGTCTAAATGGGTTCGATTAATTGAATTGGCTATCGGACTCGGTTACACGTACCGATATCTCGTCAATCTTTTATACCGCAAAGTGTATAGTTTGTCAAGACGTCGTCTATCGTTCTGAACACATAAACGGATCGATAATAAAAGTGATCAGACTGCAGTGAAAAGGAAAATGTAAAAAAAGAAAAAATCAATAAGTATGTATATAAAGACGCAGGAATAATTCACGAGGTTAACTATACACAACTGTAAAGTAATCAACTCGTGCAATGACTTCACCTGTCTGCAGTTAATATAAAAATATAATTTCAATCTTTTATATTTACATTGCACACTGAAAAATAAGAGGATTAAATAGGTCACATAATCATTACAAGATTATTTACCATTGATATATACCAATATATTAGAAATCATATAAAAGAGGTGAGGATAATATTCTTCAAAAATTTCATGCTTCGCTGGCGTATATTTCCAAGTCGATTTATGACACTGCAGCCTGTCATCATTATCGTCCGGATTTCACGCTCTGGTTCGATGTCGCATAGACGAATCGGCAGTCCGACCGTCGAATTTGTTACCGGCTCCAGGCCGGGACGGCGTGGCGCATCTAATAGAAGATCTCATAAAACGCGCATCGTGGATGAATTATTATACATATGTGATTCAGAGAGGGGAACGAGCCCGGTATGAGTAACGGTCATATAAATCGTTTTCCGAGCGCGCGCGACACGCCCGGAAAACAATAAAATCTATATTTTAATCTGCGCTCCAGAATATCCTCGCGACCCACGTCAAAAGAATCCCGCCGCCGCAAGATTGGTGGCGAAAGAGAAAGAAGAAGAAGGGCGAGGGGACCGGAAGTGGCCGTTTGTCACGCTACGAAGGTACAAGCAACGCGCGAGAGATACAAAGTACGAAAAAAGACCCAATGCGTATACCGACATGAACTATGCACCGAATCTATGAATAAATTCTTCAAGTCTTAAATTAAAGTTTTCATATTTTTTCCTTCTTTTTCTAACTAATTATTTATATCTAGTCTTTAAATGCTTTTTCGGAATAATATACTTTTTTCTTTCCAAGGTTGGTACTTTTATAATTTAAAAAATTGGTTAATCTAGTTGGTAGATTTAAATATGTAAGAACATTCTTTTCCTTTGGCATAAAAGATAAAGTTAATGAGCAAATAAATTTTAAATAATAGCAATCGAAAGATCATACTCAGTATACCATGTACATCAGTTTATCGCATACCTTTTGAACTATGGTACATTTTATTTTAGTTCTTCTAGCTAACACAATTTTTGAAAAAAATGATATTCCAAATTCCTATCTTTATTGTAATGTTTTTATAAATAAAGATATATACATTTGCTTACCGATGTATTTTCTAGCGTATTAAAAAAAAATTTATCGCAATATTTGATTTTTATAAAAATGTGAGAATCAACGTTGGATTGGATATGTTATATTAAGTTGTCATCGTGTGAAACTAATTGTTTTAAATACTAAAATTACCGGACTAATAAATTTCTTCTAGAAACGAAATGACTGAAAGTTACTTTTAATGATTGGTTTTTACAGATCATACCGAAATAATTAAATTTTGTTCATTTTCGCAGTCTAGATTATTATTATTATAGATTATTATGATATGTTTTTGCTAAAAAAGTAATTATCGATGAAAGTAGAATTAGCAGTGAGCAGTTGTAGCTTTCTCTTTCCGCTGTAATTGAAAAAAATATCTCGATAATGTCCCGAGAGAAGAATAGGGCACTACTCTCACGCTTCGTCTTTGTCATCGATCGAATCACCGTCATTATCTGCCGTCACGTTTCACCAATTAAACGGAAGAAGATTACATCATCCTTCGGTAAAACGACACAAGTTCTTGGTGGCCGTTTCCGTACTTTACTCTGCGTCTCTGGTAAGACGATGGACTTCGATCGTTATAGATTTAACATGAATCGTTGAAAGCGAAGCTTACGAGAGAAAGAAACGGAGGCGGGAAACGCGATCGTAAGGGTGACGTTGGATTTAATTGGATCAACGGACTTCGGTTGAGCGTATCACGAATACAAACCGCGCGCGCAGGACTCCTGCTTTTGCAATGAAATTGATCGATATACTATGTATACATCGTACTCTAGTGCCACGTTCGAGAGCGTTTGCTATTTCTCTTTCTCTTTATTGAATAAAACAGCATCGCTCGTGCCGCGGAGGATAACGAAAACCAATTGATAAATGTCTAGATGATGCTTGACGTCTTATTTTATGCATCATGCGCACGTATGGTTTTTCATTCAATACAAGAAAAACGACAGTTATATTGAATGGCGTGATTATACCATACATATATCCCATGCTATTTCTAAAATAAAAAGAAGAAAAGAAAAATACATTGTATTATAAAATGCGTAGCTTCTTGTTTTAGTTAATAATATTAAAGACGGAGGATAAGAAAAAAACCTAGCGGAAGCAGTGCAGTGCACCGTTTAGGAATAAAGCCATTAGAACTGTCAACTGCATCGTGTCTGATTATTTTCACTGCAGATCTGATTCTGCGAGCGTGCGACAGTTTAATACAGTCGGAGAGATTAGCTTATGAGCGCATTTGTGAGAGGTATGAGTAATACGCAACTACGTAGGAGACAGCGGTGCGAGTAGTATACATTATAACTGTCCGTACTAGTCCAGAAAGTGCCTTATTCCGTGCCACTGCTTCGTCGCCATCTCCACCTCCTCGTCGTCGGTAGCTTCGCGGTAGCTCAAAGACTCCCCTCCACCCTTTCGGTAACGGGCCTTTGCGCGTTATACTCGGGTCAACCACACACCCCACATACGTCCTTGTGCTTGCGGTAATGCCGGTCTACACACGGACGGCACGTAAGGAAACAGGAACCGCAATTTACTACCTTAAACGGAACCCAACATTATTTAGGTATAGCATTATGATTATGCGCCTCCCGATGAAAGGATCGTGCCGTGCAGTAAGCATGGCGATGCCTCTCATCTACACTTACATGGTATCATCGCATTCGCGTTCAGAACGGAAGGAAGGAAGTAAACGCACGAAAGGGATACGTTTTCATAGGGTACTCCAAAGACGCCCCGGGGAGCGAAATCTCTGAGTAAACGCCTTCCACTTGAAGCGCGTGAGAGACGACGCGAGCGCACGAGCGAGGGGGATTGATTTCGTGGCAATTTAGTTACGAAAACGGAGAGCGAGAGCTCTTAACTGTTTAATTTGGTCTCGGATAACGCTCGAAAAGTCGAGTGCTGGAAGACGAAGTCTGACCCTCGAGTGTATCTCGTTCGAGGGTCTTCCCTAGATCGTGTTTAACCTTCGACCGCTCGAGACAATTTTGAAGCGCGAGAACAGACGGCCCCCTATCTCTCGAGAAGATAACGTCTCATTTTCCATATCGTTATCGGTATAGCCACGTGTCAAGATACGTTACGTGTTAACGATCAGCGAAGTCGCTGGCTTGTTTATCTTGCGCGCGCGCGCCTCTGTTTACTTTCGCGATTCTCAGAGAATTAATTTCTAGCTTTATTCCGCGAGGTGCGACGAAATCTCACGGTTCCCTACAAAACTGCAATTAGTTCCAGTACGTGACTCGTCGTCGTCGGCGCGCCCGTAGTCTTCGTTTCGCACACGGAAACGTTGAATCAAGTTTCGCGCGGGCGAGTTAAGTTAGCACTTAATTCGCCGAGTTTCGAGCCTGTGAAACTTCCAGCAGCTGAGACTGGAAGCGTGGAAGATTCGGAAAAGAGGGGAAAGACACGTACGAGATGAGCCAGCCGGAGCGAGCGACGACAAAGTACCGTGGAAAGAATCTTGTGATTCTTGGAACGAAAGATTTTCGAGAGATGTTTCATTTTATTATAATATGCAAATTGTATGTGAAATAGATAAGCAGAAATGGTAGATTTACTTTTTACGACTAATCCTTCCTTAATAAAATTTAGTTTCTTAATTTATAATTTCTCTTTTAATAATAATTTAAGTTCTTAATTCAGTTACTTTTCAAAATAATTAAAAAAAATCTAACATCTAACCTTTGAATAAACATTCCATCGAGGTGTAGGTATAAAAAGAAAGAAAAAAGCTATTAAGTGAATGTTCAGTTTCTATTTGTTTGCGGTCACGAAGTGCTCAAGTCGAGTAAATGAAAACGGACCTAATTAATGACAACAGTAGATATCAAGGAGATAGGTGTAGCACTCTCTGGCCGAGTTCTTTTATCGTCGGAATGGTGAAAATAGCGGCGCGCTTTCGACCCCGGGCTCATCCAGCAAAAGAAAAAAATAACGCGTTGTTAAAGCTCGCGATAAACTTCCTCGGTAGAAAAGAATGGTAGAAATGGGCGGAACGGACTTGAGACAATGTAGATCGGTTGTTAAGATACGGGTAAGGGAGGGTCGGTCCATCGGACGGGGACGGGAAAGGGAAGTATCGAAAAGCAGAGGTGAAAGTCACGACAGCGGAAACGGACCGAAAGGGTCAGCCGCGCGCGAAAGCCAGAGGCGAAAATCGGGGTGTAACTTTCCTCGGGGTAAATTTTCTTTTGCCGCGGATTCCGCGCGGATAAGCCGGAATTTTATGGGCGAGTTGTCGAAGAATTCCAGAATACAATAAGCTCCCTTCGTGGAAGTCGCGTGACAACGTGAACTCGAAGAGATCCACTGGTATTTCAGAATATTCCTCTCGAATACGATTGTGAGAATAGAGAGATTCACCGCGAGAAAATATGACAAAGCCGGTGGCTTAGAATAAGTCCAGCTTCCACTGACATATATCCCACCTATCTCCGATTAAATATAACTGCCAGTAGCAGAGGGAAGCATCTCATTGCGCGGCGGCGTTGACCCGTACAAGTCAGCATAGAAGAAATGTCACCGCCGGACACGGGATGCGCATCTCGCAAATGCAAGCGCGCGTGTAACGATAACGATGCCGTGGTCTCCCGGCGGTGCTTTTCAGAGAAAGATCGCAGCAGGAAATACGATTGCGAAACTCTTTAAAAGGGCGTCGACGTAAAAATAGTATCTAGGTGCGCGCGTAAGGTGAGCGCGTGTGAGCGGCGGGCCGTGAAGCGCGGATAACCGAAGCTCTCTTTGAATGATCACTCTCGGTGGGTACGCTTTTAAGCTTTGCGACTCTGGTACTTTCCACGGAACGAGCATGCGGCTGCGATAAACTTTGGTCTATTTAGGACCTCGATACAAATCCTCGGAGAATCCTCGTGTTATGCTGGGCACGTCCGAAAGCGAAGAGAAGATACGAATTAATTTTTGTATGAGTAAAACAGATTGTACCCAAAACGCATTTTTCGAACGAAAGTTTATTAAACTTTACGTGTGACAAAAACCCTACAGAATTGAAACCGCCGTGCACGTTCGTTTAATTCTTTTCTTTTTTTTTCAGTCTATTATTATTTCCCTGTTACGAAATTTACTGTATCGCGTTGCTCATTACGGTATAATTTTCCACGTTGCTCGTGAGAATATTTACAGAACATGCAGGATTTATCAGAGAACGAGTGTGGGAATAATGATACAATATTTGCAAAGCTAGGACTAAAATACACATATATATATATATATATATACACATATATTAGAGTCCTAGCTTTGCAAATATTACATTATTATATACACATAAACACACCCACGTTCAATAAGATACTCAATATAGATATTTTTATATTGTACTTTTATAATTGTACTTATAAAACGTGAGTTTATTAAAGGCATGCACAGTGCATTGTTTCCACTCCGACTTTTCACAACACATTCTTTTCTCTTCAATTGGCAGTAGTTTTCCGTGCTTTTTTCATGTTTTTAAATAACTCACGGCAAAAAGCTTAAGATATTTGCTATATTACACAACCAGGAATAATATAGAGGCAAAATATGTTCTTCTGCATCGCGTACAAACAATTCCCGCGTGTTCATTCTTCAAATACATTAAAGCGTAAACTATAATTTTAATACAGGTGTACCGTGCCGTACTCACAGACACTTGTTCTTATTGCACCTAGATGCCCTTTGGCAATTCATATACAGGAATCTAATAAGAAGGAATAAAGTGTGATGATCAAAGGCCAGGCGAACCACTGAGAAATTTTAAACACTTAAAAAATCTCTGGAAATTACAGAGAATAATTTTCTAACATATTTCTATATTCAATGTTATTTTAAACAAAAATAACATATTCATAGAAGACAGTACGCAATAATTTAGTGAAGCAATAATAATTGTATGTGGAATTATTACGTCGCTAATATTTTATCTTTCTTTTAATATAAATATTGCTGTTAGAAGATTGAAAAAGTTGATTGAGAGACTCATCGAACACTATGAGACACAGAAAAGCATTCCAAAGTGCATGATGTAAGGATACTGCGGATAAAGTTTCAAATAGCACGGTACGCTATTTCATGCGCCATTGCAACGAATCGTGGATCTATTCCGTCCACATATTGCTTGCCATATAAGTTGGCACGAAGAACCTCGTGTCACGACGGGAAAAGAAGTATTTGCGGAGGTGATCCGACATTGCGACGCACGATATAGAGTTACATGCGTTGTACAGGCATTCAAAGTTTACTCGTCGGAGAATGTAATCCACATTCGAGATGAGAGAGAGAGAGAGAGAGAGAGAGAGAGAGAGAGAGAGAGAGAGAGAGAGAGAGAGAGAGAGAGAGGAAAAGAGCAGAGTGAAAAATATAGTTGACGCAAAATTGAAAGTGCGGAACGCGAAACAGGCACGGCCAAGTGCGTCGCTATTGACGGGAAAGATGTCTCGAATAGATAACGAACTAAAAGGAATGTAGGAAATGAGAAGACAAGATAGATCGGACGATGATACAGGAGCCGCGGCGAAAGATTTGATCAGGACTTTCGTTTTATGCAAACGCAAGTGGAAACCCTACTTGTAACCACGTCAATTTTTCAAAGACCATCTCGTGCACGCGTTGCACCGCCCGCATATCCTCGCATCTACGCGCGCGCGTGTGTAAATCGATGCCGGCGGATCGCAAAAGCTCTGGAAGCCCGCGTCCTTCTTCCGGAATGTCGATCGCGCTTCACATTCCGCTACTGGTTATCTGTACTTATATTGGGAAACTTTATTCCCGTATTTTCGCGGGAAGCGAGATACCGATGACGTTATCCGATGCCACCGATTCGAGTACGGCGAGGTAAACCGATTCCCGATAAGAATGCAATCAGGTCGATTCCCAAATACATTTATTCGCGAGTTTGTTATCCGACCGTCATGTGGAGTATCGCGATCGGCTGTCCGTGCTTTGCTCGATGCAAGAGGGATTCCGATCGCCGACATTTCGTACTATTGACGCTCAACGAACCGCAACTCTTTCGGTTAATTACCCAAGTTTCAAGAGTCAGCGAGTACGCGTGCGGTAAATAGAGTGGTCGTCGTTATACTTGGGCCAACCGAAGCGATCGATTCCTCTTTTTCCGTTAATGATCGCGACGCTTACGTTTCTTCTTTTTTTCTCGTAGCGATTCAAGAATCGTACGCGTACGGAAAAGGTAGACAGTATAACGCGACAAGCGATCGCGTTAGAACGACAAGAGGGTTGGCGAAGCAAGCGGTGGCATTTTTACTAAGGAAATTACTACGATATTATTCCGGCCGGTAAGGAGGTACGGTTATTACGGCGGTTATTGCAAATTATGGTACCACTATGTGGAACGTCGACGTTCTCATGCTCGCGATGTATACAGCTTGGTGGTGTGCGCATGTCTCTCCCTCCCTCCCTCTCTCTCCCTGTAGGCTATGAATGGTCAGGAAAAAAATTATCGCTAATTGTATTTGTTGTTTTATAATGTTTTTTTTTTAAATATGCATTGTACTATTAATATACCTATAATAAAGCATTATTTTGTATTATGGTTTTACCGCTTGAAAGAGAACTTGTCCCAACATAAGTTAACAAATAACTACGTTTACACTGCACCCTTAATCGTATTTAATCTTGCAAAGAAAGGAATGACCGTGATTGGCCAGTTTTATAACTACGGATGTTATTATAACTCGATTAAAGGTGCCATGTCAATGATGTTTTTTTCTCTTTCTCTCTCTCTCTCTCTCTATATATATATATATATATATATATAATATATATATATAAACTTTTTGTAGTAAGTAATCGATAAGTAATGTAGCGTAATCGTACGTGCAGTTAATGGCTAAATTTAAAAAGTATGCGATGCAGCGGTATAGAGTTTGCAACTTCGGCGAGTTAACCGCGTTAATAGGAACTTAACGGACGCTCTTTTTTCACCCTATGACACATCAGCATAGGCTTGCTGCACGGGGTTTCGTTTTTCAAATGGCTACATCGGCTTCGCATTAGCGAGCTGTCGGGCGTACGTTCGTTGCAAGCTCGGCCGGTTGCTGCATAGCACGTGAATAGGGAAATAACTTCACACAAGGGCTTTTGCTAAAAATGTTTCACGCCCGCCAGCCCACGCGATATCCATCGTTTGATATTGTTTATGAATGACCCTTTTTCATCCTGCTGCAACGCCGATCCAATCAAGCAATCGTGTGATGCGCTTGTCAAAGATGATCTCGTGTGGAATTTTAGAGAATTGCCTACGCCTATTACCGATGATTGCATAATGGTACAAAACGAGCTCTACATTACGTATAACGAAAGAAAAAAATTTTAAAAAATGCGAATTCTGATCATATAAATCAAAATTGATTATTGCAATTAATTTTCTGCTTATCTCGACTAGAATGTTTGATAGATTCAACTATAACTGATTCATGCCTTTCTGGTATCTTGAATCTATGAAAATTCCAATTAATGTGTGTGTGTAACAAGACTTTTTTCCAGTGTATGTTTAAATTCATGCTATCAATGACAGCAGTAAAAAAAAGTCTGGATGCATTAATTAGAATTCTTTTGTTTAAAATTATAATTTAAAATTCTGATTGATAAGATCAGAATCTTCTGGTTCGTTCATTATCAATCAGAAAATTTTCTCAGTGTGATAAAAGTATAGTCAATGATTCTGTGTGGGTATCTTCGTTCTTTACATCCGTATGGTACAAAGCGTATGGTGTTTGATGTGATTTTTCGAATTTTTATTCCTTCGCATTCATCGCCTCCTTTCACGACGATAACATTTTCCTCGAGCTTACCCTCGAAAAATGGCGGAACCTCGCGGAAGGCAGCGATCCATCATAAATTTAATATTCGAAATTTCACGAATGTTCCGCGCGCTTTGGGGGCCATTCGTTTCCGGCAGCGATATAAATCTGTCCGATAATGTACTAGGAAATGCAGTTAGTGAAGCCGAAAGTCACATAGCTTTCGTGGATACGCGGTTTAATGATAAAAACGTGGAGAAAAACGCGGAAATAATAGATTCGCATTCGCATATAAAAATGGCGAGATTACATTTTGTTCATATTTTGTATTTTACGCGAGCTGTATAAATATATCGTATCTTTGATATTTGACTCGCTCTTTTTCTCTTTTACCTCTCCTTCCGTAGTGCGAAAACGGCGTTGTAACGACGACAAAGTGAAGTTACGAACGGAATGAATAATCGCATAGAGCGTTTAATAAATCAAAACGTCAAGATAGGAATTGTTCGGTGATTCGTGCGCGCAGATTAGCCGTAATTTTGGAAGCGAGAGACTGCGCGTGTTTTCCGTCCAACGCGCGCGCGAGTCCTCTACGTAAGTAAATTATGCATTCGTTCCGCGAATGTTATTATCCTTTGATTAGGCGCCTCGCTGCAAACCAATCTCGTACAATTCGTAGAAATACGGACAGTGTAGTTCGCGAAGCAGCCCCGGCGCGATGCCTGCGCCCGTAAATGTTTTCACGATCGTTACCGCGGTGATGCCCGTATTTTGCAACGTTCCGGTGATCCGACGTGAAACGCACGGATGGAGACGCGAGCGTTTACCCGCGTTCCCTGCAATTCGAATTCGCATTCTGTCCGTAAATTTGGCCGACGTCCATGTTAACCGCGTGTAACGCATGCCTTATACAAAAGCGTGAAAGGTGTGCTTCATGAATTTTATGAAAAGCGGACTTTTAGCACCAAGTTTCTCTATTCACGGATATTCTTCGACTTTCGAGAAGCTGTGCGATGCTTTAACACTTGAAGTACCGAGCAGTTATTATTAAGCGTTTCTATTTCTTGGATTAATTTTATATTTTCTGTGTAAGAGATAAGATTTTTATTTTTTCGACTTTTTAATAATTGCGATCATTATTGATAAAACATTTTTACAACTTTTTTTGTAACTTTTTTATTTTCACAGGAATTTATTCGCTTCTTTTCAGTAAGTAAGAGACGTTAGTATTTTTAAAAAGATTATATTATGTAGGGCATAGAATAGCAAGTGAATAAAATATTCGAATATTTGATTTAGCTGTTCCTGCATATTAAGAAATATTTTCGAGAAATACATTTATGTGAATCAAGAAATAAAAATATTATTACATTAATAGTAATCATTACTATTACAATACAATATTATGACAAAATTTTCGGTACTAAAATAAAAATTGTTTAATTTTCTCTTGCAGTGTAAGTAACGTAACTACTATTAATAGGTTTTTCCTATTTTATTGCTTTTCTGTGTATCAGATTCGCTGCATATTCTGTATTCTATATTCGACGATATGTACGCGCGTTCGTTGAAAATGCAATCTTGCGATCTCTGCCAAAAATATCAAAACGTATATTTCGACTATTCATATGTACTAAAATTTTAGAAAACTCTAAATAAATCAAAACGAAGAGATATTAAAGAAATATTTTTCCACGATATGATATATGCTAGGAAATTTCTCCGCGTACATAGTGGTTTTGTATTAATAACAGAATAAAAAAAGACGATGCAAGCTTGGTGATTTAAAAAGCAGCCTTGAACTCGCACAAGCAGCTAAAAGGTCTTGGAGCTAAAGGCTCGTGGCTTGATTCACACAGAATGGTTAATTACATTAACTAACTTTTGCGGCAGTGCTCTCTCCAACGTCACCCCTAATCCGAGACAGCGGTTTGTCTCTGCTTTCTGCAACGAAATGAGAAACTCCTCGCCGCAGCTGAGCGAGGATGTCGCAACTCTCGGTCTAGCAATTAACACGAGCGATTTTTTCGCATTACACGCGGGTAATTATCATCTGTATTTCAATGCGCGGCATTAAACGCGGCTACAGTCGATGCATCAACGCGAGCGAAAAGTTTGCTCGATTAATTAACGCTGAATGCGATGGCGGGCATCGTTGTCCGCTACATTATTCGACGTCAGCCGTATTATCGTGCTGTGTAGCACAAATAGCATTTGCTAGTAAAGGGAGTAAATTTCAAGGCTTTGAGGTCAACTACTGTCAAAAAGCTGCATAGAACATGTATTTAATATTAATATTTCTTATTAAAATGTATATTTAATTAAGTTCTTCTTAATTAAGTTTTTTTAAAAGTACAATTTTGTTACTTCAATTTTCGTTAATAACCTTTACATTGCTAATTGTAAGACTAGTAAAAAAAAAAAAAAGACGACGATCGATTCTTATTTACGCGTCGTAAAAGCGAGCGGTTCTTTCATGGGTCGAGTTTGCTTCGTAAAAGTAAAAATCAAACACGCACAACCACGGGTCTCACCGAACATCGTAAAAAAGTGTTCCGATCGCATGAATTCGCTGTATCGAAATGACAGAATCCTATTTAGCTCTCAAATGAAGCTCCGTCGGCCGCGGCGGCTAATCCTAGATCCACAAGTAAGTTCACACCGAGGGTGTAAACCCGAGAATGTTGCGGCTAAGCAACGACACCTCTGTACGATGCCTTGCGGCTTTGGGGAGGTGTGGGTCTCCCACGAGAGGTTTATCCCCGACGATTCGTTCGATACCGTAAAAGCCCGCGGGGCTGGGGCGCTATGACAGAACAAGCTATATCGAACATGGAGGAAAAAGCGAAAGATGCAACACGATGCGAAAAGGGAAGACTGCGAGATAAAGGGGTTGACAACGTTCGCGCTCCTTTCGAATGACGATCGCTTGAAAGAGCTCCAGCTTTGAGAGTTCCCATGAAATAACCAGAGTAAACTTTTTTACTTTATTATCTAGCCCATTCTGCGAGCTACTTCGGCGTACTTGCACTTGCGTTGTGGCCGCAGGTACGTGAATACGTAAGGTGCAGCACGCGAGCACGCAAGTGTTATACGTATGCGATCGAAGTAACCCAGACAGGCCTCGTTTCCAAGCCGACGTCATGCGATTCTCTTCAGGTAGACTGGTCACACGTAAGCGACATACTTTTTTCGCCTTCTTTCGTGCTTGCGCCGCGACTAATTAAGTACATATCGAGATACCATTGCACCCTTTGAGAGCGTATCTCTTCGAGATAGCTATGGGTGTTTTCCACACTAAGAATCCCATTTTATTGAATCAACTAATTTCTTGTTTAGACATGAGTAAACAAATTCTTGATTAATAGTAAAATAATTTAGTTGAAGCAAAAAATTTGATTATTGTAATATTTTACATGTGTGTTATCAAAAACAAGTAAAAATGTTACAATAACCAAACATTTGTGAACTAAATTATTTTATTGCGTCAATCACAGATTTGTTTGTCCATATTCAAATAAGAAATTAATTAATTCGACTAAATAAGATTTTCTGTGTAGCAAAACACACAGTGTAACGCAGTGAATCACTTCATCCTTGTTCAATATTGGCAAATGACAAGAATGTATGATTCACTGTGCTTTACTGTATCTTTGTTGGAAAACGCCCTGTGTGTTTCTCTGAAAGCGAATCTCTTTCCGTTGAATAGTCTCATCGTCAGTCGCAAAGAGCAGACGGTACTATAGCGGGAAAAAATCAACAGCCGAGAAAACGCCGTAAAAAAGCACGTCGGAGATCGGTCGATTTCGGTTTCCCAAATTGCCCGTTGCGTTGCGAACTCGGTGGTGTGGAAAGCGTCGGATAAGGGCGGCGATAACCGGCGCGGGGTGTACTGCTTCCCTAGGAACGCATTTATTCCATATGTACAAAGAGAAGAGAGGCATGAAACGGCGAGTACAAAAATGGCAAAGCAACAGAACGAAATGGCACCGGTGTAATAGCACGCGCAAGCGGTTGTCACTTGTCATTACATCGTACTCGATTTTTTGGCCATGTTTTGTTCGTACGGTTCTTTGGCCGCTATTATACTGGACCCTTTTGAAAAGTTCCGGCATCTACTCTGTCAATTATTGATAAAAACGGCGACAGGTTGCGCGGTACCGGCGACAGGTCAGAACTGAAACTCTGGGTAGGGGATTGCGAGAATGTAAATTATCACGTCTGGCCGGACGATAAATAACGTGCGGCCTCGCCAAGCCCAAAAATGCGGCGGTTATTTTGCCCGATGTAAAACGACGAAAAAAAGAGAAGGGCAATGATCTCACGAGGGAGCAAGCTGATGCACGTTATTCGTCTAACTGCAGAAATCCGTTGAACTCCTCTATACATCCCGTTTGTGTAAAGTGATACGATTTTTTTGCTCCCTTGCGCGCTATGAATCTCCTCCCCCGTTTTATTGAATGCCATGACGTTTGAAAAATTTCTTCCTCTACATCGGAATACTTTCGAAAGTCGCCGTCTAATATCTTGCGTTGGCATTCCGGACGCACGATTCCTCCGGTTATCTCAATCGTAATGGCGGTGTATTATGACGGTAGGTCTAACCAGATTCGTCGAGAGATATGATTACGGTAGGAACGAGTTTTTCTTCGCTTGACATGCCGATGAAATATGATCACGGCAACCGACATTCGCAGGGGGTTGAAACGGGGTGGAGACGTAAGGGATGTAGGTGTACCTATACTAAGCGCCGTCGTTCAGCGTGCATAATGTATCATAAAACGCGGCGAGGTTATTTTTCGGGAAACAACGACGGTAGCCAGGCCGTTTCTATCGCGTTCGGTTAGAAGAAACGAGATATTTAGCCGTAGATTTTCTCTATGTACGTATGGTAAACAAAATAAATGATTGCGTTCGCGACATAAATTTTTCTTTACTACACCAAGTTAAATGTGCGACAGCTTGTAATCCGTTTTACAGAGAGATTTTCAAATGTTCTCTTATATAGATTTCCCATATCTCGTTTTAGCTACAGTTAGTAACGTTTGCAGTTGATATTTCACCAATTTTGTTTTTGTCAAGACTGAAATACCGAAATTGCAATAATTTTTAAGTGAATTATGATCGAAGATCGAAAGATGAACCCTAAAAATATGCTTCTAGAGACGAGGAAATTTCAATCTCAAATTTGATATCGAGACAGGCTTTCTCGAAATACGATTGCTGTATAAGTGAGTTCGTTTGAAAATGCGTGGGACTATTTTCTGGATGTTCCCGAGGCAGCCACCGGTTCGATGTTCTCTTTATGGCGTCGAAAAATCTATTTACCGTTTGCCTCGCTCGCTTTTGGTTGTGTCGTGCTGAGGTCGAGCCGTGGAGAATCCATTTTGCGGCGTGACGTAGAAAAGCGGGACGTTGACATACCGCGCGACCGAGAGAACAAAGGAGAAAGGAGAATCAGAAGAGAAAGACGAAAGAGTAGACTGTGTTAATGCAACTGTAGATGCTGCAATATATATACGCGTGTGTGTACATTACAAAAGGTACTGGCGTATACGCTACATGAAGCGCGCTACGCTGAACCGGAAGTGACGTGTGATTTGGAAATATTCGCTGGCTACGTCATCGCGAATTACCGAGCAGATCCCGTCGTTAACCGAACGGCATTTTTCGCATTTACGTTCAGTAAAGTCGGTGTAATTCCTGTGTAACACTGGACTCGTATACATGAAAACTCTCTTTAGCTTGAAATATAGGGAAACGCGAACGATCCTCCGCACGAGGGATGGAGAAAGAGTAAATAAATGAAAAAAGAAACGCAATTTTGAAAGAGAGTTACGCTCGTGTCCTCTTAGCTCGTGAGGTAGACGCGAGGAAGACGCTTCCTTTCTCCTCACCCCACGAAGATGTCACCACATGGACAGGCGAGCCTCCGAGGAAATCTTCGCAGTCGACCCGGACTGTTTCCTTTTCCTCGAGTTAGACGAGACGGACGGGACGTATCTGCATTAACTATGGATTCACTCATCCCATTGCTATCGCGAGTCGTCCTCCCCCCTTCGATCGTCCCTGTCTTTCATCTTTTCTTCTTTACGCTAAACTTCCTCGACTCTTTTTTGTCACTTTCCTTTCGTTGTCGCCGACGCAGAGTGCAAATTTTTTATACTCCGAAACCAACCGACAGGAGATGAACAACCGGCAGTTACATGGATTAAAAAACAAGAGGGATAAAAAGACAAAAAGTGCCCACGGATTTCCTCTACGTGTTACTTGAATGTGATCGGCGGCTGTCCAGTAGAATCGCGGAAAACAGAGCTATTGAATTCAAATCGGCATCTCCATTGGGGAAAATGATTCGTTCTGCGCTGATCCGTTGATTCCGGTTAACTCGTCACTCGTTACTAATGGAACACTAGTTCCGCTACGTTACTAGTGACGCTTATTCATTTTTCTGAAAGAGAACCGATATTTCGAGTCGACTCCCCGTGATCGTTAATTAGATCACAGTCAAATTTACGTTTTATTTCTAGGAAACGTGTAAACTGATCTTTCAGTTACCTACTTACTGTTGCCACATTGACTCGGCAATAATGGCTGCGTTTTATACATCGCGCTGATATGACATTATCGTTTCCCATCGCTGAAACTCGCAAAGCATTCAAATCCGGCGAGAGCTTTCCGACAGCCGAATTAGGATTACGTCGCGACGTAATTAATTGACTGAAATGCGAGGGATGTATCATCGTCATTACGGAGTCAGCGTAAAGCTCGCCGGATTACCGACTGCGGCGACAGATTACCGCGTAATGATCGCACAGCTAGCATTACTCACCGATCATACGATCCTAAATAGACGTTTATTAACATTAACGACAAGAAATGATCATGGTGTTCGTGCAGTTATGAGACTTTTTTAATCCGCGTGACGGGCTCGCGAGGCGTCACCCCGTCCGTCAAGTTTTACGTAAAACGGTCTTAGAGTCCATATGGAGTCCGTGTAGACTCCAGTGGCGTCTTCTAGATCGAGCTTGGTACTCGGCAACTTGGTCACTTTCATAAAAGTCCAAGCAAATCGCACGCGAACACGCGAGCGATCTGTATTTTCTCGACGAGAGATCGCGAGTGCTCGATAACGCGAGTGTTGGACTTTCGACGAGCCGTTCGCATATTTTAATCGCGAGCGAGGTGTCGGCCTCGCCGGGGCGACGCTGACACGTGTTCGTAGTACAACACGCACGCAATTCAACGCGATGCGTGCGTTCGTCATTTAGCCGCCAAGAGCCGCTCCCTGCTCGAGGCACGTGTTATTACCCGCCTCTTCGAGACGAGTCACAGCCGAGCTCTTTTTTAAGCTCGACTTTAGGGAGCGGCAATTACGTCGACGGCGTTTTCTTTCATCGTTCTCTTCATGCATTCGACACCCGCGTTTCAGTAGTCCATTCTTTTTTCCCGCCTTCGCGAGTGTCCTTGGAGCGCGGGTATTACATTTCGAAGAGAACGTTACGTACGCTTTTATTTAGTTCTTTTCTCCTATTCTTTTTCGCACACGAACGTACAACGCGAAGAGTCTTTGCACTTGCGCATGTTTGCAATGAAATTACTATGATCACGGCTAAGTTCGCGAGGCGATTGCGCGTATAAAGAGATCTCGAGTCATTTTGCAGAAATGTGTCCGTCTATCGTCGCGAGAGTAGCCACAAAAAAAACTATAATATTTAATTTTTATAAGCGATGTACGATAAAAATTTTTTGCACGCGTCATCGATCGAAAGCGAGGCAGCCGACAGCGTGGCATCGTAGCTAATAAGTAAACCGTAATAAATTACGAAGATCCAGGACATTCGTTCGTGCGAAGGGATTATCTCGTCTCGTTTAAATAACGTGGCGTACGCTCGAGCGTATCGGTGCTTTCGATCTAGTTTCGCGACGCATGCGACTCGACTCTCTTTTATACGCGCGATCGAACGCGAGATACGCGCGTGGAAAAGTGGCGCGTTCGTTCGGCTCTCGTAGATTTCGAGAGTCCTAGGAGAAGTGCACCACACATACACACCCCTGTGGCTTTCCGCGCGGTCATTGTCCTCCGTGCACGAAGTGTCCATCGCGGAGAGGAACTGTCCGTGCCGCGATCGGACGTAAGAGTCTTACTTTAACACTAGCATTTTGTCGATGATCTTGTTTTACTCACCGGTATTCTGCGCGATAATCGGGTCAATTGCCAGCAACACGACGAGGAAGATAGGAGTCATATTGACCACCTTCTTTCCCGCCTCTCCTCGATCACCCGTGATCACTGCACACTTAACACCACCGTCGCAGCGTGCCACCTATGAAAAGATAAACCACCTTCGTCATAAACATACCACCTTCATCACTGTGAGGGGAAGAGGCATAAAATAGAAGCAGGACGACGAAACACGTCTTCCTGACGAAGACGTAGTCGCAGATGTGATGCCGTAGGATATTCCTCTCCCTCGTCGCACAATCACAGGCGCCGCAAGGAGAAGATTCTTGCCGGGGAAGGAAAAAATTGGACACGTTGAATTCTCGAGCAGTACAACGCGAATGATTGGCGGCGCTGAGATTAGCGCGCACTAGCGAAACAATTTTTCAGTAAGGAAGGAAGCGTAACGGAGTTTGAGCTACGCGTAAAAAAATACTTGTCGTTTCTGATGCGTTTATGGTGTAACTGTACAAAATAACGGAAGGACGCGAGAGTGCCTATTCAGCGACCATTGAGAAAAAGTATCGACACACGCCATTTAACACTTTCTCTCTCTCTCTCTCTCTCTCTCTCTCTCTCTCTCTCTCTCTCTCTCTCTCTCTCTTTATCCGTCTCTCTCGCGCGTACCATAAAATATTCTGCGAATATATGAAAAGCGATCGGTGTGGGCGGTCGACGTTAAAGAAGAAAGAAGCGCGCGTTTTCCTCTGAGCTGGTCGGTGACATCGCAATAATGGCCGCGATCGTTGTGCCACTTTGTCGCAGCGATTCGCATATGAGAACTATTTACATTCTTTCACCGTCGCCGCGCCTGCTCGTGTTTGCTCTTGCTGATTTAATGGAAGGATCAATTTGGAAGGGTGTCACTTCTGGACCGGTCTCCGAAGACGGACGTCACTACGTATTTCTCCCGAGAGGTAGACAATATTTTCCTTTTATTTTCCTTCCAACTCCTCGTTCACCAAATACTTCCTTGTTTTTCTATTCCGCCGAGTCAGCTCGGATTCACATTATTCTTCCCACTCTCAACGTCGATAACGACAGCCACTAATAAGCTACACACGGCGTTCCGTAGTTCAGAGATTCGTACTTCGATGGTGCGAACTATTATCTGCCGCCTTATCCGACTCTCCTCTGCCGTTCTTCCTATGTTGACTTTCAGAAATCCCACATTCTTGACTGTGGGTCCTATCTCGTTGCGATTATCTTGACTCTTTCTTCCTGTGATTCCACGACCATCCCATATTTTTCGCGCGTCCCACGCTCCAAGCCGAGAGCCCTCACGACAAAGCTTCCGCCGAGCTTTGCCGCGCGAGACGTTGACCCTGGACCTGGCGCTGGCCACGGTTCCAGCTCGCGTTACATTCTCCGGATAACTAGGTGTAATTGTCCTTCTCTACTTTCCCGCAATTTCCACCGAGCGGATAGTTTTTTCATTTTCCACTCGGTGCTCCTGATCTTTGCGTTTCCCTTTTTTTTTCTTTCGATTCCTCGTTAATAAAATACTCCACTGATGTCGAAAATACGAAAGTAGAATAACTGGTTTTTGGATGAGATGTGTTGCGACACGGACCTTTCCTATGGAACAATGACGAGGCGAACGATCCGTCCTGTTTAGCAATTGAACGGAAATCCAGCAGAGAGCCGAACAGAGAAATGTTGCGAAAAAGAAATGAAACGCGAAGGGCTAGGATTAAGTAGCTCGCGTGATGATATTTATATGGCAATTTTATAGAGCCCGGTTCGTTGCACTCGCGACTGGGGGCTCCTTCGAATCTTGTTTCGTGCTACCTTCCTCGCCACACGCGACGTTACATTCTCACCATCCGATCGCTGTGAGTATATTTTCCACGATATTTTCCGCTGCATTTGTATATCTCTGCACACTTTTCGTCTTCAATGTTGTTTGACATCAATAAAGCTTAATAATCCAATTTCTCGAATTTCGCGTTCCTGATCGTCCTTTCCATTCCTGCTTTTTAGCTTTTCGGGATGCGTGAATTTTTAACAGCAATAAACCTTTCGGCTGTACGCATCTGCGTCTGTCTCTCTACACGGCGTGTAACTTTAAATAACGTCGTGTATAGTGTGCGTTTCTCGTGCAAAAACCGAATCAGTCTTCTTCAGGAAGGTTCGTCTTCGTAGAGTTTTATGTTTTCGGGTATCCGGGGAAGAACTCGAGCGAATGTGAGCCTCGGATTCCTATCGCGTACTCGCGACTCAATTATAAATTACTCCGGCGAGCGTACGAGATCCCGCGTTAAGGGTAGTTTTCTGAACGCGCGCTGCGGCCTGACTGACTCACCCCCATGCCCCCCGACGATACCCCCTACCCTGCTCGTGCACCACCGACATTTCTGACGCAGGCGCGTCGCCCCTCTCGAGATCGCCGTATGTACATGTACGAATTCGCGCCAGACCAGATTTTATGACGATCGCGAGATGCTTCTGATTCTTCTTTCTCTTGTTTTTCTTCTCCTCACTGCACTAAAGTTATAAGTTACGAGCTAATTTACGTATTCCAAAATCATCAGGATGTAACAGCATGCCATCTTCAATACTTTTCGATATCCTTCGCCTCTTCAAAAGTGCTTTATTCCATTTACTAATCTTCTCATTAAAGAGATGATAACAAGAATAATCTTCTGCTGAAGTGCGTATATCGTCGGCGACAGCACTGTGCTTTTCAAAATTGATCGTAAATCAACACGGATCGTTAATAGCACTGTTACGCGAGCGAGAGAGAGAGAGAGAGAGAGAGAGAGAGAGAGAGAGAGAGAGAGACGCGGGAGTGATTCGGAGAACTGGAGAACTGGAGTTAGGTAGGGGGTTGGTTTCGGCGTTGGTTTAAAAGCGACGCATGCGTCTCCCGCGTAAGGGGATGTTCGGGGTGAGCTGCCGTACTCCGACCAACGTATCGCAGTTTCTGGCTTGATGTTTGTCCGCGTGGTACTCCCAGGGACGACTGTGTTCGTGGCAATCCACGAGGGTACAGCTGAACGTACCCAAAGGGACATCTCTCGCGCAAAGAAAAGATAAGACAAAGCAGAAGGGATAGATCGAAGATATAGAGAGAACTGACAAGAGAAAGGAAAGGGGTGAGAAAGATGAAAAAAGGAATAGAGGGAAAGGACACGACGAAGGAGGAATTATCGATGCAGGACGATGACCATGATCTGCCACACTTGCGCCTTCTTGCTTCGAGAAATAGTTCGGATCTTTCCCTTCTTTCTTTCGCACCGACACTTGGACTCTTCGTCGTCCAGTCGCGGAACTCAAGAGACCCCTGGGAGTCTACGTGGGAGTCGGACTCGATGGGACCGATCGTTTTTTCAACAGGTAAGTGCCGTGACGCGTCTACATGTACATATACCGTGAGTGTATCTTCACGTCCATTCACATGTTTCTTCGAA
This sequence comes from Cyphomyrmex costatus, assembly GCF_001594065.2. Lineage (NCBI taxonomy): Eukaryota > Metazoa > Arthropoda > Insecta > Hymenoptera > Formicidae > Cyphomyrmex > Cyphomyrmex costatus. The sequence goes on along the minus strand of NW_017279252.1, from coordinate 428,077 downwards.
CGCAACAAATCGAATTCCCGATCAGACTAAAATATCACGTAAAGATTGTCACGCAATTTCATAGACATAAAAGTGAACGTGAGCGCGAAAGCTAAGTATATATTTAAAATAAAAGTACCATTTTTTTCCTTGTTAATACCGCATTGATATCGAACATTTAGTAAACATCTCTCTTAAAAAATTATTTAAAAAAAAAATAATTTAGAATGTCTCTGAAATCGAATAGTATATAGGTAATGGAATATAGGTATTAGTTTCACAAAAGTAAAATTGACGAATGCTTTAAAATTACTACAATTCACAAAAATAATATAGATATTATTTTAATAATTATTATTAAGCCAAAAATTGTAACGATTAATTTTATTATGAGGAACTCATTGTACCGTCCCATTTACTAAAAGATCTCGATGTAAGTATACTTGGAAAATTGGTCGAAATTTTCGTATCGAGCGACGAAATAGGATAGCAGCAATTAATTATTCGTGGTAATTGGTCAATGTTTACGATATCGCCGCGGAAGTAATTTACCTCCCCTTCATGCCTATATTTCACGTTCTCCTTTTACAGTCAGCCGTACCTTTAATGGTACTCCTTTTTATCGTTCCTGTTCCCCTTCGATCACGTCATCCTGATTCACCTCTACAATGGATGCTCATTTGCAAATGTGTCGGGTCATCACATAATTCTTTTATATATACAGTTTCAAATTTTTTGATCTTTTGGCCCCCGTATGCGCGCGCGTGAATAAAAATTTAATTTCGCAAAATCTCGGACTAACATGAGCATCGATATTCAGGAATAATTTTTCTATTAAAAATAAAAATTTTTGTATCATAAACTCTTTATATACAAACGAGATCAGTCGTTTTGTAAATGTTATGTTTGCGTTTTAGAAATATGTAAAATTTAAATATCTCTAAATAAAATTAAATAAATCTTGGAATTGTTCGTCATTAATTTCCAATATCTAAAGTAATTTTGTAACGTTCGACAGCTTATAATAGAAATATTACAGTAGTCGAATCGCATGACAATACAATCTACGACAACATATGTAATAATCGTTGTTGTGGTTTAGTCGACTCGACCATTAGTGCTGGTGTCATTAGAGCTACTGCAAACGCCAAACAATTATATATTAATCGCGTAATTCGAATTTGCAGCCTCGGAATATCCGATAAATGTCGTGTGGAAAATATTTATTATGCATTGCAATGGCGGCGATTCACATTTTCTTTGCTTATACGGGAACTTTACTCATAAATCGAACGTTATTTAAAATTGTAAATAAAGTCAGACGACGGTAAAGTGAGTGTCGAAAGCTTAATGCAGAAATATGCGCGAAAAGCGCGAGATCGTTCGCGCACTGGCCGATGTGCGAAGTGAGAGAAGAGAGGCAGGTGGAAGAAATAAAAACTCGTCTCGCACCGTAGACGGAGGAAATGCGCTCGTCGTTCTCGGTGATAATAAAAAATTCCAAGATGGGCATAACTTAATTTAATACCGTTCGCCAATGATAAATCCCTCCCGCTACCTGTTCCGGCTCTTTCTGTCCATCCTAAAATCTTGCCTCTTCGTTCTTCTCTCGCTCTGAACAAAAGATAACAACCGGAATAAGAGTAACCGGAAAGTATGGCGGTCGAGCGCGGCGATGGTCTTAATTCAAAGCAAGAAGACGAACGTGCGCGGAAACGGAGGAGAGGGTAACTTCGGGGCAGGGGGTTAGAAAGTAAAAATTGTCGACGAGAGAACTCGTGTTCGTGATTAAGTTTTTAGCGAATTCAATACGTAATTGAGTTAAAGTTGAAATTATTAATCCCTAATGGAAATGGTCAGGAATATAAAATAGTTGAGTGCTGCAACTTCTCTAAAACTTTAACGAAACACGTTTATTCAAATTTGTATTAAAAATTGCATTAAAGATCATTTTATATCTGTATTTTTATGGGTATTTAATTATTTATCGATATACTTTCTTGCGAAGAAATTCGCTGAATTATGGCACGATAAAACAATAAATTGAAAAATGGCTGTTGACTCGCGTGCATTTCATCATATCTTATTATTTCATATTTGTTTCTTTCTCCAGAGAATTATTTCGGTAGATCGATATTCGCAACGTCCACAATTCATAATCAAGTATGCTTGAGTGGTTTTTATTTCGATCAAGGTAGTACTTAAAATACATTTCCGTTTGTTTATCCCCGAAACGGATGCAACATCCTGATCCGCTTAACGGCGTTCATCGATTTAAAATCCGAGTTAACGCATTTCGAAAATACAGACGAACTCGACGGATTATGAGGAATACGTGATTTCGTTCAACCTGCAATGGTATTAGGTAGAATAGCCGATAATAGTGCTGCCCAAGAGGCTTTAATATAATTTATGGCAAAACTCATTGCACAGTGAACACATGGACTTTTCATGTATAACTCCCCCGTTTGTCTCTTTCTTCTCCCCCGAGACGCTAATGTTGTCTCATTACTTGAAATTCTCTGAAGGTTTTTCTAAATGCTCCCATCCTTTTTGCGCTTGTTTGTACTCGTCCGCTCAACGCAAAGCGGACGTCAACGATGCTTCTTCCTCGAATCTTTTCCCCATTAACACCGTATTAATGTCGAGACGTCTCGGCTTCTCGCAAAAAGGGAACAAGGAAAAAACCAGAATGCAGACGGTTCTGGGAGGATGGTGGAGAAGCTTGCGGAACAATCGTACACCATGCACATTCCGCTGACTTATGAATAAACATTTTCCGAAGGCACCCAGCGGAAAATTACTCCCGGAAATACCTCGACTTTCGTCTTATATCTTCTCGTGAGAGAAATCTGCGCTCTTAGTGTACGATTCAGTCCTGTTGTACTATTCGCTCTTGCAAGGCTCGATAATCGAGCCTGAGAGATTTCTGTATCTCAAGAGAAAGCAGGTATTATTACGTCGCATTTATCTTAATAAAATCCATATTTGTTGTCATAACTCTTTAGAAATTCTATAAATAAATTTTTTTAGAGATATCGTTACATCAGTATACATCGTATAAAATTTTTTTTAATAGGAAATGTTTTACCTAAAAAAAACTAAAAATAAAATTATAAAAACTTTAAAAATTAACGAGAAAATTTTAATAATTCACGAAAAACTAAAAATAAATAACAAGTATTTTCTATATATGTGTAATCGGAAAAAATTGGTTAACTGTGATTGCGAAACAAAAGGGCTATAAAGTATTTGCCAATGGTGGTTTAACGAATCGTGAAAACTGTTTTTCACAATTTAATGCTCACGTATTGATCAGTGTTTGATAATTAGTCTGCTATTAAAACGTTGGTAAATAGGGAGGAGTTATTGCCACTTTCCGCGAGCAGTGCAAAATCGTTTCGTGTAAAACCAATACGCTAAAGCGCGAATTTATCGAATGGATACTCTCCAGCCTTTCCCTTTTAATCGGATATGAAAGTATCGCGGTTTTGTCGCAAAGATAAAATTATTCGACCTTTCTCTGGTTTTAAAATAGCCTTATATATAACTAAAGTACTTCCAACTACAGTTAATGTAAAAAATTAGTTAATATATTTCAATATTATTTTATTTAAATTAAACAATGCACGTGCGGACATGAAATGGATAACAATATGATTTTAATTATTATTCGTACGGTAATACAGCTATTTATAAATGGAATTGATTCACAACGGACAGGACTTCCTCTTTTCCTCGCCTCCGCAACGAAATAAAATACGATAAACGTAATGTAATGCCATAATCAATATCGAGCTTTAACAAAAATCGACTTTCTTGCGCGCAACCGCAGTGATTTGCTATTTTTATTCGATTGAAAATCAACGGAAATAACTGACGATAGTCTCAATAATATATTTGCATGATGCTGGTATTTATTTGAATGTATGTCATGCTATTATAAAAGTTACAACAAAAAATGTTCTGTAACAATTTTAGCTTAAATCTTTAAATCGTCGTACATACACATTTATCCACCTACCTATCTACCATAATCGGACAACATGAAAAATCACTAGGAAACGCGCAGATTCGACTTTTCCCCTTCTTTCTCTAGAGCCCCTTTTCTGACTCACCTTTCTTAGCTGTTAATGGTCTCGATCACGAAGGCAGTTAAAAATCAAGGCTCACTCTCCGGCACGAAACTACTTCGATTGCAAGAAAATATATAGGAAAAGAAGCTTTTCGAGGTGGAGGAGCCATTATATCTTGAGGACTTTGTTTAAAATTACTTGAAAGTAGAGAGAACTGTTTTTTTTTCTCCAGAGGTAAAGCAAATCCGTAAGTTTAATACATACATATAATAAAGTGGTATTATAAGCTGTCATAAATAATTGTTATAAATATCGTTATAAAACAGTTGTTTGCTAAAATTATATTGTGAAATATTATGACAGTGATAATTTGCCGTTTACGAAGCTATCTGCTAAACCGTGAAGATATCGATATCGATTAATGATGCCTTCCATGTGCGAGTTTTCACGGAGAGCTCGATCTCATTGGGTGCTTTTATCTAGGCGTGAATCAAAGTAAAGCTGATTTGAAAGAGTGCACCGGATTCGGAAAGGCTCAGAACCCGCCATAACGATTCTTCCTTTCGCGGACGGTACTTAGAAACGCCAAGCCGCGTCGAAGACGATAGAGACGACGCGGTGGGATATCTCTCGTCTCAAAGGCGTCTATAAGAAAATTCTCGTGGAAAGGAAAAATCTGTAACTCGACGGGAGTAGCGCGAGGAATCCAATTGTCAGTGCCAAAGGAACGACGAGGTTCTAGCTAAAGCGGAGCTTTCGAACCCCGCTGGGTAGTGTGAATCCTGGCGTAGCGAGAAAGGAGATTTGAAAAGCGGGACCGTTGTGCTCGCCGTCGAATACGGATTTCACCGCTAACTAATCCTTGCGTTCTTAGCTCACAATTTACTTCACATCAAGGCGCACGGTTCTTAAACAACGCTCGCGATAGCTGATGCTGTAGCTTTATTCCGACAATACATTAGTCAAAAGCGACAAATTGCAAAACAAATGTATACACGAAAAAAAAATACATAAAATGTGTATATCATACAACATTACGTATTTGTGATTTTAAACTAAATTACAAATAAATAAATATAACATAAATTCTTCACATTGTTTTAAAAGTGCTAATGAGCACTTTTAAATAATGTTAAACTGCTTGTCAATTTAATTTGTAACATTAAATATTTCAACTTCAATCTAACAATAAGACGGATGTTTCAAAACCGATAAATAATCAGCGCGCAGTTTGCTTGTAAATAGAAAATGATACAATTTACATAAAATAATATAATTAAGTACACTTAAACTCGCTTTGATCAAATAAAGCGTTTATTCATGTTGAATTATACCGTAATATAAACTCAAAATTTCAAGACAGAAAAAATCGCCTTATATAATTAGCGCGTGTCATATCATTTTTTGGTTCAAAAATTTGGAATATTAACAATTATATTTTTAATCAATGATTGCACACATAAATCGTTTCATTTAAAATTTTGAAAATTCCACCAGTCGATTATTTAATTTGTGTTTATTTTGCATTTTAGCGTGTCTTAACAAAATTGCGAACGTAAAAATGTGGGTGATTCGACAGAAAACGGTGTAACGCGCTAACGAATGCTTTTAATCTAGTTCGGATAGATAGTACCGCCCTATGTGACTCCAACCCTCTTCCCCACGTGACCCCGAGACACCCCGATCCCGGGGTGACTACAACGTGATACGTCGTACATATACGAACATGCCCGTGTAAACGAATGCGTCCGCAATCGAACGCGGGCGGTCGGTTCGGCTACACATTCTCGATTCTATCATTTGGGTTTCCGTTTGTAAATCGGCGAAGTCGGACGCGTGTGTAAACGATCGACCAATGCGGCAGTAACGAAGTCAACGTTTGCTCCGCCTCGACTCCACACATATGTCAGTACCCATCTCATAAAAATGTCCCGTTCGTTAAACTTGTAATAAACATTTTATAATTTCAATATTGAAATAAATTTTTAATTAATTACCGTTTATTTCCGTGCAATCATTTCGTGTAAATTATATTCATTCAGTTATATACGTACACGGTCCACCGCTTTCTGTATAAAGTTATTTAAAGAAAACTTCAATAATGGAATAAAAATCATACTGCAGGAAATTTCATTTCACGATTATAATCTCTACCTAATTTTCTCGATGTAATCATTTTATTAAATTTTCTACCGCAGTCGCATCAAGTAAATTATTGTTGAAATTTAAATTATTTAAAATTGATTTAAACATCTGCATACGAGAGGTAAAGAAAAGTGAGGAATTTTGGAGCGTGAGTACTCGTAAGAATAAATAGAAGGGAATGTTCTGCAAACTAATTTGGACGGAGACACAATTTACTTTATTTGTGGAAGTCCAATGTACAAACTACGATGTATCAAGAGACGAGCAGTGTGACTTGTAATATTTATCTAGTATTTCCACTCGTTTATCAATTTTAATTGAGTAATCTCAGTAAAGATATCACGTACCTAATTTTATTTTATCCAATTTTTTATCTTTGTAAAGACTGATTTCCGGGGATTCTTCTCAAGACTACATTTGTCTATTTTTGTAAGCACAATATGTTCTACATCCAAATTTCCTTACATCGTTTTATATATGTTAATACCTACTAGATATACTAAGAGCATTATCTATCGATATAGGTAGAAAGTGAGACTGTTCGCGCATTATCGGATGGTAGCTGTCACTAATTAATTTAAGTAGAAAAGGGGTAGATACTTAAAACGCCACGACGAAACACGAACAAAACACCGCGAGGTAAAATTGCCTTATGCTTCAAGTTTTGAAAGTCTAAGACGATAGACGATAATATCGTTTATATTAAATTTCCTTCTTTCATAATTAAGCATAATTATGTCGACTATTAAAGTTCCAACGGGCGTAAGAGGAAGTTGAATAGAGAAATTAAAATTTCAATGTTCCACGATGGTTTTATACGATTGTGGAAAAGGCTAATTAAAATCTAGCTTCAGTCTCATATGTCATTCATTTTGAGAACTGACAATTAAGTATCGCTTGGTAAAAGTAATGAAGAACTTTACGATTTTCTTACCAGAAAGATTCATTTCAAAATGACGGATGAACTCGCATCGCAGTAACTTTTGATTGATGTAATTATTTATTTATATAAATCAATACACGAAAAGAACGTATTTATTCAAATGTCTATTTAATAATTTAAGTAGTAAAATAATTTTGTTGATCCATCAAAATAATTATGTAGAAATCCTAAACTTAAAGAGAAATGTTTCAAAAAGTCTTGACATTCTATCAATCAATTTGAGCGTCCTACATAATTATTTTGATAGTCTAATAAAATTATTAGATCTCTATATCATGTGCATCTGGTTAAATTTTTTAATATTTCAGCAAAATCATTCTTTTTATGTAGACTCTTCGTATTACGTGAGAGATATCTTAACTCCTGTACATATATCAATTCATTGTGAATCAAATTTATAGCGTAAGGTATATATATATATATATTGTTGATCTATTGTCTCTTTTCTTATATGGACGATTATTGCAAACCGATAATGCAAAGCATTATGCGCGTGTTTAAATTTTCATATTAGAGATTAATGCTTTTAGTTTCATGGGAATATCGCAATTAAAACAAGACTATGAAATTCAGATTTCCTAAACACAAATACGTTTCGATTGTAATCCGATGGCAGTGCGCAATTTGTAATAGCTGCGTAATTATCAATACGTGTTTAATCCATTAGCAAAATTTTGAATTGTTAGATATATATTCGACAAACAGCACCACGATTTATCATGTACAATTGAGAGGAACAGCGCGGTTATAATAACATATGTATCAAACAAATGTAGGAATTCTTTAGATAATAAATTCGGAGCCAGAAATCGCTGAAGAGGTAGAATTATGGAATTATCAGTGTTGATATATACAAGTACGCGTACACGCATTTGGAATGGTCGGTACCCAAATTTCATTACTGACGCTTGGCGTGATGATGAATTGATGTTATGGAAAATTACTCGCGCGAAAGATTTCTAGTTTATACGTTTTCCGTTTACCCACAGAGAAGAGCAAAGAAGAAACGGATAACACCATAATAGAAAGTCAGACTGCGCTTTCATGTTTTCTCACTTCCTCTCAGTGCGTTCCTCGCTTTTCCGTATCTCTTTCTCTCATTCTCTGTCTACCTTCTTTCTCCTTTCTCACCTACGCCCTCTTTTCTCGCGTTTCTGTCACTCCATCTTGTTCTCTCAACGCGGTACGTCCCCGTAACAAGATCCGACAACAATGCTCTTCTGTCGCCTTTGTTCCAAAATTCTTTACTCGGCGTTGAGGCTTTGTGTACTCGTCATCTGTATTAATTAAAAGTTTTTGAAGGCCCTTCGTATCTGTCTTTTGAGTCTAAACAACAAGTCAACGACTGTAAAGCTTGCGACACAAGTTCGACACTTCCTCCACGTGCTATCCTAATCCTACTTCTGTACGAACAACTTTTATCTTAACTCTTTTATTAGCTTTTTCGAGCTTTATTGCGATGTTCATGTGATTCTCTTCGACTAAATCTTTCTCAAAACAGAATAGCCCTTGCTATTATACAAGTTTAATCTTAATTAAAGATTTAACGAAGATTTTTTTACAGATAATTCTACAATTGTCAATTTAAAACAAGAAATTAATTTCAAAACATGAATTTTCCTTATAACTTTTTACTTAAAAATATAAATAAAAAGCGTAAATAATAAAATAGAAATGCACCGTACTCGTTAAAAATAAAATATTGTAGTATTCGTCCGTTTTGAAAAATGACTCCTTATAGAGGTCAAACGATTCATTACAGAGACTCTTTAGGATGATAAGATTTACAACACATCAAATTTTCAGCCAATTCGACCGAAATTCAATATAGGTTTGTACGGAGTCTTTTAAAAAAAGTAAAAGTATATATAGATTATTTGTTACTTTTATTTGCCAATCAGTCATGAATTTTTTTTCAACTAACCAATTTTATTTTACTAGATCGAATACCACAATAAATTATAGGAAACAATTCTCCTTTCCTACCATTTATCTACTCGAAGGTTCGAAGTCGGAGTAACATTTCTGAAATTTTTCGGAAGCTGGAAGAATTCTCGTCCATAATGTAGATTTCCCAATACGATAGCATAAAGAGATGAATATGTTGGAAATATAGAAACGCACTTCCAATAAATATATATAACAAATTCTGCTTTCAATTCTGACCAAATGGACTTTCTATCGATTAGACTGTAAAAGACAAAATATCTTTCGAAAAATTTTGCTAGAAAGCGTATTTTCTGTAATTAAAAATCTTTTTTAATTAAATTTCTTGTAATGTTCAATAATTTGTGATAAACCATCACAATGAATAATGAAAGAAGAAAAAGTAACGATTTCCATATTCCTTAATTACAAATGTGATGAAAGAGAATGTGTGAAAACTGAAGGCATGTCAGGAAAATCCAACGATAATATGCAGTTATATAATATCACAAAATCATGTTATCCTTCATTTATTCTAATTCATAACGGCACGTTCCATTTTTAACATGTGGAATTTCGTGGCGAGAATTTTCCCACAGTTTTTCCATTATTTCGATGCCGATAAAAAACTTCAAGTGCTGGTTTACGCTTTCACAAGATATCATTTATTCATTTTTCCATTACAAATTTTTGAAAAAAAAAATAAAAACGGAAATTTTTTAAATTTGCAACGTTAACAAAGTTTGTTGCACGACCTGAGTGAATTTTCGAACAGGTTTCCAAAATTTATTTCAAACGCATTTCCAAAGAATAAGTCTTACGCCTGATTTAAATTGTACCAATGCAATGTTACGTAGATTTATACAAATATTCGACAATTTCCGATAATCGACAGGAATTCACGAGCTCACTAGATCCGAATGCAATTAGACACGTGGCATATCATTGATATAAATCTTAATATGTTCAAGTGTCAATCATACCCTGGGGCTTTATCCATCGTGATATATCGTTCTGTCAACATGTCACTAATTCACTGATAACGCCTCGTCATTCGCAGCGTACATCTATGAAATTAAATGTGAACCAAGTACAAGAGAAAGGAAGAAAAGGCGGTCGTAGGTATAGGATAGAAATTCCACTTTCCTGTATTTCTACCGAGGATAGGTAGCCCTCTTAACAGTGGTACGAAGCGCCATTGTATGGAATTTAACTGGCCGCTTGGGTTTTCCACTCTTTCCGAAAAATATCCCTGCTCGTTTTACCTCTTCTTTCGTCGCCTTTACCCTTCCCTCCCCCGCTGTTCTTTGTCTTTTTCGCTCTTTTCATCTCCTCCCCCATTTTTATTTTTCTCATTCGATCTCCGTGCTCTCAACCAACATCCCTTGTCAGTCGATCCCAAGCGAGATCTCTAATGGAATTGTTCCGTCGGACGATATCACGCGCCGGTTCTGCATTTTTCATCGAGCATTGACTATTCGAACCACCATGAAACTCTCCTCGACGGATCGTTACATACGAGTTGATACAGAGAAAAAGCTCGCCGGGACTTGGCAGCAGGTTAACGTTTCGAATATTCGCTGAATGGTAACTCGCTCGTCACGGACTCGCGTATATTGTTTTTGACCCGCTCGCTTTCACGATACGTTCGTATGCAATTACTTTCAAATGCACGCAGGTAAATCGAATGCTGCACGTTGATAAGAGTGCAAAAAAGTGCTGCCAAATTGAATAGACTTTTCGATAGTGAGGTGATCTTTAATATTCGCTTCATCGCAACAATTGTGTTGGGATATGTCAAGAATTGCCAACAAGTGATTACAATATCAAATTGTGGAAATATATTGTATTTTTTTTTTTATATTTCATAAAAATTGTAAACGACACAATACCGGAGTTACGAGAGAATAAATTTCAAAAACGTATAGGTATTATAAAAAATATTGCTAATAGAATATAATTGTCAATTATACAATATTTTACGCTTCTCTAGTTAAAGTTTCGCTTTGTTCGCTGTATATATACACATCTTGTATTCTCTTCACTCCTTTAATTCATACTTTAGCTTGTAGTTTCTGAAAATGCGAATTAACTTCACACTATAGGAGGCTGGGTAAATCGGGGGGTTTTACCGGGAATCTTTTTTACGACTTAAGGGCTTTACTAGGTTTAAAAGTGGGTAAGATAGGTTACGAAAAGCGTGTTAGAAATACGGTCGATGTACCATGAATTAAGGAGAATAACTCTATTAAGCCTTTCCTTCATCCTCAGGACATAAAATATAATAACGTTACAATATCTTGCACATGTACATATTGATCCTGCAGCTATGCTTCACGTATACTTTTTTCCATATTTCGTCACGTTGTGTTGATACCAATAAGGATTGATAATTGCGTTCGATAAATACAATAGAAAGAAAAATGCTAAAGATGGGATCTATTTATTATTGCATACACACTTTCAGATCTCATTTTGCACAATAAATAATCGATTAAGCATGCTAGAAAATAATTAGAATAAGATTTCTCTTTTTATTTAAAGTAATGTAAACTTAAAATAGATAATTTAAAGATATGTGCTAGTATGTGTTCAGAATATCGCAAAACATTTTTAATTTTATAGTTATCTTTTTTATTAAAATATTATATTACAGTTAAATTTATATTAGTTATAAACTAATGAGAAAGAAGAATTAAAACACAATTAACTTTAAGACTTCCGGGCATATAAACAATACTTTTTATTTTCCCTTTCCAGAGATACATAGATTTAGAAAAAATTATACCTGGAGCGCTGTGGGGCTCTATCTCTCATATAATCATTTAAAGGTTAATTATCTAATGCAGTACATAAAGTATTATATATGTTTGATTATCTGTCATTTGCTATCATTGACGTTACTATACTGCGTTTAAAAATACGAGCTCAAATATTACTATATGATTAAAAAATATCAGCAAAAGAAACTGATTCGATATTGTATCCACTCCATTAAAAATTTAATATTAGTAGAAAACTATAAATTTCTGACAATAACAATTGAACGACACAACGATAACAATTGAACTACACAATGATAACAGATAATTCTCGAACTGTGCGCGACGAGCGATTTTAAGAGCTTTCTTAATTGATCGACCAAACTGAAGAAGGAGTAAAAGGAAATCGTTAAGAAGTGCGAGCGACTAAGGAAAATTAAGGGAATATCGGAGTGGACGGGATGACGATGGAAAGTTCGTGCACTACGAGAAGAGATCGAGAGCGTGGAGGGTCGAAAGGAAGGAAGGGGAACGAGGCAAAAGGAGACGAGTGGAAGAGAAAAAGAGGGCTCAAGTGGCTGCAACTTCGGGGGTTTTCTAGTCGTCCAGGTAGCCATAAAGAATTCATGAAAGGTAAATCATTTCCTTCGACCGCTCGCTCGCTCGCCTTGCGGCAGAGCGCCGGAGGTTTCCTTAATGTTGCGATATTTTACGAGAAAACTCTTTAAATCTAATATATTACCGGCAGTAATTAAATATAAGTTACACCGTGGCGAAGCTCGCGCGCTAAAGTATAGTCCGTCAGCGAGAGTGCGCGATACCGACGTTTCCCGAAGGGGAATTGGACAATAATTCACCACTCGTGGAGATGAAAACTTTTGACAGCTTCGCGAGCGGGGCGAAGGCATCACCGTCGCGCCAATACTTTTATAGCTGGCAGAATTTACAGAAATGTTCACCGACCTTGTTCCTCGTTACTCGCCGTCTTTCACGCGTTCTCGAATAACAAGGATAATATTTTGTGAGGGCGGTAACATTTCGCTGACAAATTGATCGTTATCGATGGACATTGATTGGTCGCAAAACAATTCGGTGTTCGCAAAGAATCACGACTTTTTTTTTTCTATTACTTTTTCAACTTTAGCTATTTCTGCCCTATCGGAATTTCGAACTTGAGTGCAAAAACTTCTTTCGTTCCCCACGAAACTGCACCGGGCCAGTCGCTCGCTCTACAACTATCTCGCTCTCTCCGGAAAAGCCGACACGTCGACTACGAAGTCAGGTGTGCCGCCCGTTACCTAGTTGGGATTTATGTATGTCACGACAGCCTGTTGCTCGGTAGCCAACTCATACGTATTAGGCTCGAGCTGACGACAGGTAATAGTCAGGAGCTGAATCTAAAATATACCACAGTTCCGAACATTAGAGTTTCCACATTAAATTTCACTATTTTACCTTTAGGCAGAACAGACGTGTGGTTTGAGGTCATCGCAAATTTTGACATTAAATAATAGTTTCGCTCTTTGTTATCTATTCGTTCACCTAAAAGGATTACATGTGAATAACAACTCGAACAGTCAAATTACACGTTCGAGTTGTAATATAAATTTCGATCACTATTCATCGGTTAAAATAGCGATACTCTTTAGTCAGATTATCTGTGTCCAGAAGCCCATTCGGAATTTCGATTATCCATATCGATGCGATGCCTATTAAGCGTTGTAATCAAAGGATAATGAGGCCGATAAGAGATTGCGTAATAATCTGATATCTATATAGTATATCACGCTTATACATTATCCTCTCCTGCGTTTATCAAGCGTAGGATTTAAAGATTATGTAAAATATTGTTTACGTAGAATAACTCGAAATAACGTCTATTTTTTAAATAAAATTACTCAATACTAAGCTCTCTCTATTATCGCAAATGTATTTTTATAGAAGATATTACATATCATTGATGAAAGGTAATACAACTAAAAAATAAAAATTATTTAAATAATGACAGAAAATCTATTCTAAATACATATATTTTTAACGTTAAAAATATGATACGTTCATAACTTTTTCAATTTACCGCTAAAAAACAGAAGAGTCGCTTTTGTCACTGATCAAGTTCGTAATAATTATTTATGATACAAGAGATTCTTTTACTAACTAATTAGAATTACCAATATTTCTTTTAGTTATACCATAAAGAAATGTTGTTGGTGCTAAAATATAAAAAAAAATCCTCTACTTGAAGTTATAGTGTGATTCAAAAATAAATTTTGTGTTCTACAATTAAAAAAGTGAATTTTTTTTAATATATATTTATTTTCTTAAAACCAAAAATATTAAGAGTTTATATTAATAAATTTATATAAAATATTATAAGAGTTTTATATTATTTAAATTTAATAAACACTTGAAAGTAAAATAATTTATAATAAAACTAGAGGAAAAGATATATTTATAATACATTGTAGATATTTTTAAGACATTTGATTTTTATAGATATATTATTATGATCTTTGTGTTGAATTATCTCTTTGAACAAAAAATGGAACTCTTGACTTCGAATGAAATATTTTTAATTTCAATTCACAAAGTGTTAATCTTTCTTGGTTGCTATTCTAATCAGCAAAATGCATTCCTCGATGCTCGAATGCACGTGTCATCGCTAAAGAAAAAACTAAAGTACGGGAAAAAAGTTGCGAGTACATTATTGCTCTGTAGTCTATTTCCACCCATATATAAAACATTTATTATTGGGTTTCGAATAATCCTGTATCCGTCCGTGTCAGCGAAGAGTTAAGAAATAAAATATTTGAATTAAGACTATTTTCAAACCTTAAATTTAAAAATGTAATACTTTGTTCATTATTTTTGATGTATGACATACTCGAAGTATCTCAATCTAAAAGTTACACTATAGGCTTACGGTGTTCGAATGTTGAACACTCATAACATTAGTTTCACAGAATATATTATAATTGAAAGTATAACATGGAAAGAAAGTAAAGTCATAGTTATATGTATATTCTAATTGATATGTTGTTTCCAATACAGAATTTTACATAAAAGTTCTCTGTTAAAAAATTATTAATTTTGAGATGTCATTTTTCTATCAAAGCGATAAGATACGTACATATATTCTTTGAAAATATACTTATTTAAACTTCTACGTTTCTTCTATAGATTAAATCGTTCGTAATAAAGTGACAACATTAAAGGATCATTTATTTCGCAAAAATTCAAAAGAGAAAGATTCGAGAGAAAATTGCTTTCGTTCTCAAGTGTAATAGAGCGAAAAATTTTTAATATCAAGATGTGATTAAAGACCTGTGGTTAATTAAATGGGATTGAAAAGATGCACACATAATAAACCATCCAATCGTGAAAAACATCCGTACCATTTTAATATCTTCCGGAATAAAAGTTTTCGACTGATTTAATTTGTCAAACTAAAGATCATTCACTGCCATTCACTAAATACCTTCTCAATTTTGTAACTATTTTTTTATCGATATGCAGACGCGTGTACTCTTTGAGAACATGATGTACCAGCGATAACCAGAGGCAAGCAAAGTAAAAAGCGAGAAGGTATAAGAAAGATAAATCACGAACTCAGCGGCGATCAATCTCGGGATATCTGCTATAGAAAGCCCTTCGTATCTAAGCCGTAACTTAAAGTCTGGAAAGGGGAATATGATGCACGGACAGTTGTCGGTCCACGAAGTCTGTGTAATCCTTTTTTTATTGCAAGTCGTGTCGCTCTTAATATAGTAGATAAAAATGATAACAGTCTTTATGATCCTTTTATAAAGCAGTTTCCACAAAGTCCCCCTGTTTCTCCTTATTCTTCCCTCTTTCGCATCATGTGTAATTGTATTGTCGCGCTTTCAGGGAACATGCGTTCATAAACGGAAGTAATCTTCGAAATTTGCAAAGTCGATATTAGACAAGATGTAGAGTGCTTTCAAAGTAAGAAAGACGTAGCGCAATACTCGGCAACTAGTGGTCCTTACGGAACTTATGGTACAAAGGGGCTGTTTCTGTCTTCCCTTCGGCTGGCTTTGCGCGAAAACGTATTCCCCTCGATTTTCTCTGAAATATCAAGATGGATCAAGGCATAGTCCAAAGTTGCGCCGTCGTGGCATTAATTCGGCAGGTCGTAGAACTACTTTCGTGAGTGCTATCTAAACATGCTAATCCCTACGTGGCCACTGGAAGCGCACCCGAGTAAGAGGAGCGTCCATCCTCGTTCTCTGTGGCTCGCCCTTAGTATCCGTTTCGGGAACCGCAAAGCCCGCCAGGCCGTCGAAACTTCCCCGCAGGACATATAAATGGCCGCCTTGGGGACAGCGCTCGACGTGAAAGGAGGGACGGTATCGGCCGACCGTTTCGCAAGGAACTCTCCGCATGAATGTCGAAGGTGACCCCGGACCAAATTTACTGAGAGGATTGAAGATAGTGTGCCCTCTGCACAAAGAGAGATCATAGGGAGAGATCAACCATCGTTTTTCTCTCTTTTTCTCTTTTTTTTTCCCGCAAATCTCGAAGATGCACGGCACGCGACGGTCGCGGTTCTAGGTAACGCTTCTCACAACAGGATATTTCATATCTACCGAATCAGTTTCTTACGGTTAGTGATGCTTTAAATTCAACGGTGGAGAATGATCGTAAAACGGCACGCATCTATATATCCCTTCTTGCACATAACTTATAAACTTTATATTGTAGCGTTGCGTGGACCTTTTCCGCAAGGTAAACATCAAATTCCCTGGCGCAAGCGCGTCGCCCTTATATTTATATAAAAGATGATAACGTAAGATGATAACGTCGTAAAAACGCGTATACTCGCGATCAGACACATCTGAGATCTTGTTGAATTTCCGAGAATCTTAGAAGAATCGCGTTTTCCTTCGTCTCATAAAAATTGGTTTAATAAAAAAATTAATATTTATTGAAACTATTAAAAAAATAGAATCGCGCGCTTTGATGATTAATAAATCAGACAGGTTTAATATTTTATTTCTTGTTTGCAGTAAAATAAAATGTACAGTTTTCTCTTTTAAAGACTTGCGTATAGAAATTATGAGTACGCCAAGTCTAAAAATACGTTTTGTTGTGTGTTTATGACTCGTCATTTGTACAATTATTATTAATTATCAGAAAAATCCAACGTATTTATCTAGTTTGCTATCTAATTAATATCAGAATATCTTCATATTGGCTCACCGTAAAATTATATATAAGTTCAAACCATAAATATTCGTTACTATTAAATTTTTTAATTCGTAACCCGAAAAGCCTAACACATAATTGAAAAGCATGGATAATAGGAATGAACAGGGAATAACAGATTTCAATCTATCAGAAATGTATATTCTAGTTTACGAGTACATATAGTAGAGTACAGTTTCTGATAAATTTTTGATAAATTAAAATATATTATTCTCTATTCCTATTGCCTGTGGTTTTCAATTGTGTCTCAAGCTTAAGTCATAGTGACTGGAAGATATTTTCATAAACTCTGGGATATATTTTCCTAATTTTTAAATAATGTAATAACTTAAAATAATTTTGTATTTTACAATTTTAAATTAGTGATTGTGAGGAAAACTCTGATGGATATAAATTCAAAGATATAATGAAAATTATGGATTATAAGAGCCCGAGTTGATTTTCGCTGATTATTATTCGGAACAATTATAAATTAAATTACATAACCAAACGTTTCTTCAATATAATCCTCATCAGTGAGTATAAATAATTTAAAATAGTACATTAACATTCAAATTTGTTGTAATATCATTAAACTAATAATAACCAACTGTGTATAAGAGCTTAATATTCTTCTAGTATTACATGAAATTGCTAATTGTTCGTCATTATGTATTATAATATTAGTAAACCATAATCCTCTTTTATGCATACATACTTTCCTTCAATTTTGTGTTCAAAAATTATCCTAATCTTTATTTTTTGACAGTCTGTAATAATGAAAGATCTTAGGTTTCTTTGAATTTTTTATTCTTTGGTTATATTCATATATAGGGCTATTTAGATTGCTGTATTTATGATAAGTTCAAATGTTGTAATTTTTCATATAAGAAAATTTTTTAATTTATAAAAAATTAATAGTAAAAAGCTTAGTGAGTCTCAAACATTTACATGTTCTTTTAACGTCATAAAAAAACGTAGATATGTTGCCGTTACGGGTTAAAGAACAATCTCTCTCTCTCTCTCTCTCTCTCTCTCTCTCTCTCTCTCTCTCTCTCTCTCTCTCTCTCATTTCCACGTTTTCCATACTAAATTTTATTTTAAAGAAATGGATTTTCACGGAAAAAGCATTGCAATGATTATTTAACAGACCAATATGCTTAAATTGATTTTTTTGTACGCCCATGAGAGCAAATCGGAACACTTGCTATTGAGTGGATAAATTTCACATCCGTGAATAAAATCGCCATGATAGGTGCATATACACGTCACAATGCGTATACATTGTACGATATTTCCTACTTTTATAGTTTTTCGCATATACATTTCGCTCAATAATGTCGTCCATTGAAACAACCTGGTAACGCATTTGCTGTTTCGTCGTCGACGCGTTGCACGGGTAAAAAACGAGTTCCGCGTGTAGACCGAGTACAATCGACATCGCTAGCGCAACGATGTACCGCCATGTTTGCATGTGGGTAGATATATATTGCATATAACCCGCATGACCGACAGTCACGTTCCTGTATTCGATACCGAAAACAAAATACAGCGGGCTGTGTCGCGAGAAACAGTCCCCGCATTGTCATATGCTAAAAATAATATTTTTCGATAAATATTCGCGAAATACCTGGGTTTTCTATAGGTTCGTATACATGAGTAAAAAAAAATAGAAAGAAAAAACAAGCGCGAGGAGATTACGTGCTGTGTGCGCGTATATTAAAGTACACATGAAACCGAGAGGAGTAACGCAAACTAGTTTATATCATTAATGGGATTGCAAAACGGGAAACGTTCAAAAGCGTATTTCACTCTGCGACGTGGACGACGGTAATGCCATACGTTAATCCAACTGTATGAAAGACGACGAAGACGAGCAACAGGAAGCAAGAGTCCACTTGGTGTGCGCCCGTATACACACGATATAATATGCCGTGTGTGTACTGTACAAGTCAGTCGAGAATCCGCTGGCCAGCCATATAATTTTGTTTGTTTATGGTCGGCGCGATGGTCGATTTTTCACCCTTAATGGACGCGCTTCAACTGACAAATGACCGCCGGCCGATCCTTTTTTCCGGACTGTCGTCCGGAGTAAGAGCGTCTGCGGCGTTGGCTTATGCCGCTTATTTAATGTCCGTTCTCGTAAATTTAGAGGTAGCGACTATGTCTACTGTACGTCTACGATGTGTGTACGAAATATAGGAGATGGCCGCAGTGCGAAGCGAACTTGGTGATTTCGAGAATAAACTTGAGCTATGTATCGTATATTTTTCTACCATGTACCTATACAATATGTTTGCATCGCTTGGCATAGAATTTAAACAATATTTTCCTCAAGTGCAAGATTTAGTTCCGAAGAAAGAAAAGTAAAGACTGTATAACAAGGATGACGATTGAAAACACCACACGAACAATAATACAATTAAAATTTAAGCGCGATTTCAATTTTAATATTACTTTCCTATTAAATACATATATCAAAGGAATAATGTTAGCTCAATCCCTTAAGTTAAATAATATTTCATTATTTTTAACTTCCATATTAAAATGTAAATCAATCTGTTTTCGTAATTGAATTACTTAGTTTCGAAATAAACACCATCCAAATTAATGTATACACTTAGTAAATAAAACACTACATTTCAGTGAAATTTAATACAATTCTTAAATTAAATTATTGTTTAATTCCATTGTTTTAGTTAAATTAACAACATGTCGAGTAACAGCAGTGGCGATCTATAGAAAAGACAAAAAAAAAACAAATTGGATGTAATTTGACATTATGAATTTAACAGTATACAGTTTGAACCATTTTGAATATGAATTGTGTATGTATGAACAAAAATATTCAACAATACAGAACAGAATTAATTCACTGGTAAAAATCACGTTTCCCATAATAAAAATATCCATTTTCACTGCAAAGTATGTCACGCGTACTCTACAATATCACCGGCCAGTTAAAATTCTAAAAGACACGACGCGCGAGGCGTATTTATAGAGTAATTAAAACGGTGCGGGTACACAAACTTGGCTCCCGGGGAATGTCGTATCGAGGATAAAAAAGACACGAGGACGAGAGAGTAGAGCGGGCGCGGGTGGTGCGCGGGACAAGGTGAGACAGGGTGAAGAACCCGCGAAAGTTTAATTTCGAGGCAGTATCGGCCGGCACAGTGCCGTATACCATCGGGGCGGTGTTTAAACTGCGTTGTTGCATCCAACACTAAATCATAAGATATTAGAGTGTTCCAGGCTCTCCCCGCGCACTCCGGGTTCGCCCTTCTCGCGCGAATCCTTTGCACCTCCGTGGCCCGGGCACGGGGTAGAACCAATTTTTCTCTCGGCTGTCGCGCCAAGTTATGAAGAAATGAAGCTACCCTGTACCCTGTCTGCCACCTGCTTCTTTAGTTTCTCTTCTTCCTACCTTCCGCCGTTGCTCCACGGATACGTCAAGGGTCTTCCGTTTTTGTCACGTTCTCGCGACCGACCGGATGTTTACCTATCCCTTGGCCGAAGAAACGCGTCCGTTTCCATCTCGTAACACTCGTGTTCCCCGTCGACATCCATCTTGGTGGAATCCAATAAAATCAGACGAAAGTTAATGCTTGATATGTTACCGTCTTTCTCGCGCAGCGTCAGCAGTAAAATGTCACTGGTGTCGCAGTGAAAATTGCCCTCGAAGAAGAGACGCAGATCGTCATAGCAGACGGCGCCGATAGCATTTCGATAGTTTGCGTCGAGTAGATTTGAATTTTGATTTCGTTTGATTCCTATTTCTTTAAAAGGCGGCTTTCCTCTTAACGAGCTAGAGGGAAGTTGCTGCTTCAGGGAGAGGTGTGACCTGCTTGAGGCTAAGGAAACGCGTAAAGAACAGATGAATGTAGCGATTACGCGTACGAGAGGCACTTAAATGGAACGGAGATAAAAATAATGGAGCTCTTTCGATCACTGGGCGCGCGATAAGCGAGGGTGGAATCGAAGCGTCAGAATAACAAAAAGAGATTTGGCCCCGTGTTCCCGTCTCTACCCATCGTCATTTCCATTATGACACACGGCAACGATCATTGTCAGCAGAAATACAACGCGCATCGATTTGTGAATAAAGATATGAAAAAGTAAAAGAGGAAAAAATTTTCCTTGACTCTTGAAATTAATAGAAATTAAGAAATTTCGGCAAATGCACGGTATAAATAGAGCGTAATTAATCTTATAATATAATTTCAATACTTAAATGATAGTAATCGTCATATACAGAGTTCGAACGTTTCGATTCGCTTTAGGATCTTTATCAGCGATACATCTTTTCAATAATTTTCACACGTCCCACATTCCACCATAATGGATTAAAAGATCTAAAGTGAGATATAACCATTTGATTATAAATGTAATAAGTGAGACTTTCATAAGAGAACGAGAAATGTATTAACAAAGAAGTGTTTTCAAGAAAATTGCGATAAACTCATAGACCATTACAAATTAAAAAAAAAAGTGGTCAATATAATATAAAGTATTTTAGTCCAAAGACAAGAGCGAGGCGAAAGGCACGAAAATATTATAATAGAATCTATCGTATCTCGCATCTCGGTCGTAATGTAGCGTGCTTAATCGTCGAACAGCATTTGCCGCGTGAGCGATGCTAAAATATTGTCTGACGTTTCGGAAGATGGTATAATATATAATACGTGCGTACGAGACTAAAACTCGAAGCTTGAAAGACGTAAAGCACGGTACGCGTGCGAGAGAGGCGTTGAGCGTTTCGTTCGTCTCACAGTCTCGCCCATTGTGGCGGCGCTATTAAATTAAATGCGGAAGAAACTACTTAATGCACGTTCCATATGCAGATTCACGTCTCCGTCCCCGCTTCCACGCGGTATCATACCCGCGAGATAATATGGCCTCTTTGTATCCATTTTATGACGCCCGTCGCCGTAAAGTCTTGGCAGCTACGGAACCTTAGGGTAAGAAAGTTACACCAGCTGCTTTCCCGTTCTTCCGACACAACGTCGTCGATGTATGAATAGATACATCCCCCCCCGGCCTCTCGTTCAATCGATTACCCCACCCGGAAGACACTTAATTCGAGCGGTATTTCTGTTTACCGAAGGGATACGAGCGACGGCGACATCGAAAGCATCGCCGCAGGTTAAGCCCTGGAGTCCGCAGGATGACGGACAATGAAGCGGGGGCCGCGGGGTAATCGGGGGGTTTTGTTTGCACGGAAAAGTACACATCGACACCGTGATCCGATAAAATCCTAATTAAATCGATTAGGAGAGCGCTACGACGGGGGCGTACAAAGGGGGTGCTCTGACCGCTACTGGTAAACCGTCGACCGGAGATAATGCTATTGGAAACTTGCGTAACTATAGGAGGACAAGCAGGTATATGGGAAGAGCTGGAAGGAGGAAGAGGTCGCGCTCGATAATATCGTAGACTTCGGATGTACGAGGTTGAAGGGTTCCATTACTGCCGATCGCGGGAGACTATTCGGATTAAATGGCGAGACCCGCGCGAATGTTTCCGTAAATTTCGTCGAGTATCCGTTACCTCCGAGATAATTTGCCACAATAAACGACGCGGAACGAATAACGCGAATTTTCACTTCACTCAATCGCACTATAACATAAATTACATCTTGCAATCTATTCATTTCATCCTCTATTTTACTTCAGCCATTGTAAACATAAAAAATTTTAATAACGGGTTTAATAAATGTATGAATTAAAATGTAAATATAATATTTAACTTATTCACAGTTTAATTTCAAATAAACTCATAAATTTTTTACGTACAAATAGGCAACTCTTAATTAATGTTACAAAATTTTTATAATTTCACACTTTTTGACAAACAATTATAATCTGGGACTTCATAAAAATATAATTAATTATTAACTAATAGAAAAAAAAAGAATAAGCACATTATTATATATATATATATATATATATTCATAACTTTTATCAATAAAATATATAACATGAAACTGTTTAAAAATTGAAATTATAATATTTATCTCTATTATAATACTGATCACCAAGTAGTTTTAACTATTTAATATTGGGACTGAATTTTTGAAAACTTGTCTCTTAGCTTCTAGCATAACAGATTGGATTTACTGATGATCATTGAAATTATAGTTTAACGCTCACTTGTATAAATTTTATATTCTAGCGTTATAGTATTATAATATAATATTCTACAGAATTAAAACATATTTTTCCTACAATAATAATTTCCTACAATAATAATCATATACTATATATTTTCAACCACGTAATAAATTTTATATTGAATTAGAGATACTCTCATATTGAAAAGATTTAAATTTGTTAAATTTATAAAAAAATTTCATAAAAATATACGAAAATAAAAGTAAGAATTTTAATCAAATAAATGAACCGTTATATGTATATCAAATGTGACAACGCATACGTAATATCAAAGTTGAAAAATATTCATGTTCTTTTGGCTTTAATTTAAAACCCGAAAAAAGTTTCTACTTTTTCCTCTTTGCCCGAAATCACACGGCGAAAAATTCGGTAGCGCGATATCACGGCAAGGAAGGGTGAAAAAGGGCGAAAGAGGATGTGGTGGAACGTGCAGGCAGAAGGGAATAGACCAGTGTTTATCGTGCGATTGCCGGAGGCGGCTATTTTGGCGCTGCACTGTCACCGCGCTGCGCTGCACCGGAAATAAAAGGAAAACGTACTTCCGCCGCCGTTTCTACTACCGTCGCGGAAAAGGCGAAATGTCGCGAAGCCATTATCCCACCGTCGGATTCTATTCACCGCCCTCAGTGCACTCTTTAGTGCACCCGTAAACGAATAAACCGGATGCAGTATCGAATTGCGTTTTACGAGTGATCTCCTCTCAACTTTACCGCGCTCCAAGCAAAATGATAATTCGCCATTCGCGCCGCTTCTCTCTTTCTTGGTGCAGTATTATTTTTAGTTAAACGGATAAATTGCAATATAAATTATTCTCCAACTAATGGCTTTCAAATTGCAGAAAATCTTCAGTTTCTTTTCTTTCCTACGTTTACTTTAAATTTACATAAGTTCAATTGTCCGCTATGACATAGTTTAATAGGGATTAGTTACAAAAATAATTTTAAACATTAACTTTAAATATTTATAGACTATTTTATGTTTAACCCTATAGAATCATCTTATAATAAAATATTCCTAATTTATCTAATATTGTGACTTATAGATATACCATATTTCGGAAATGTGTCTCATGGATTGCATGAATAAAAACTAGAGGCTAGAGTACATCTGTGTCATAAAGATTAACTTTTTTTTCCAAGTGAATTATATAATATATCTGTTTATGTCTATGTATATTAAATCGCGTGGTAAAACTATAAGTATTGGAAGTTACGATCTGAATATCGAAGAAGCGACAGCAGTTATATGAGGCTATTTAGAAATTGCATCGTGCACTAAAGCAACAACCGTCACTCTTGTATTGACATATATCAAGAGACAATCAATGTTCTAAGTCTTTTAAGACAGAAATTTATGTTCAGGAAAAGAAGATCCTCAAGAAGATGCATGTATCAAACTTTATGCTCTAATGCCATATGCGAACTTACCGATACATCGCCCTTATAAAATGGTCACGAATTATGAGCTAAGGCGATGTTTCAGGCGAAACGGCCATTTTCCTGTAATGTGCAACGTTTAACAGTTGATAACGATACGACCGCGAGTTGAATGCTGCATCGTTGTGCCATTTAAAAATGCGATAGAAGCGAATTTTTCGCGGTAATGCCGAGCGATATACATGCGGGAGACCGACGTAACCGCGGAATTCAAATCGGTATCACCGTGGTAGAAAATTGAATTAATACACGAGGCTATCGGCCTGTACGTTTCGTCCTTACTTAGCATACGAGACGTAACCGGCTTTAAATATGGCGCTACTTAATTATGCTCCGTGTAATAAACTGCACGCGCTGTGCTCGCGGCTGTAACGAGTTGCTCGTAAAAATGAGCTGCGAGATACAGAACAAAGTTCTTCCTCCGCGTGTCAAGCGTTAATGGTGTCTCAAATTAGACACAGAATGTAAATGTTTCGCATAGAAACCATCAGTTGTCATGAACTCTTTCGCACGAGATTAAAAAACCTTTAATAAACCAATGCGATAAGCATTAGATACTGTGTTTAATCCGGAAATAATCCCCTCATGGAGTGTTTTTATACACTCCAGCGGTGAAAAAATGTAAATTGTAAAATATTGTTTTATATGGGTATTGTATAACATATTTTCTCTTTTTAAATAATTATTCTTTACAAACTTTTAAATATGCAATTTTATCAAATATTCGCAATAAAAAAGCGTTATATTAAATAATTAAAAAATTTTATTTTTTAGTACTGTCACAAAATAAGCTACTTATTTCACTTATTCCGTTTAATACTCATTTGATTTTTATTTACTTTAAACAAAATATGATTAAATCCATAATGTTCTCAAATATTAATAAATTAGAAAATAATCAATAATATACAAATATTATTAATAATCATAATAGTGTTTTTAATAATTGATGTAAACCCACACAAAGAAAGATAAAATCAAGTGACTAATGTCAGGTTAAAGAAACACGGCCTGTTAATCATTCAATATTTCACTTAGAAAGTAGAATACCCAATTTCATTTAAAAATAAAATATCTTTTACGATAGCACATCTATTTATGCCGTTTAAATAAGTAATTCGATCAATGCACGACTAATATTGAATTTAAATCTTATTAAGTAATGCAAGTAGTTCGAACTTGGATATTCATGGATCTAATCGATACGAAAATGTACATTAATAAAATGCATATCTCGGCCAAGAAACGAAGTTATCCAAATTTGCACACTGCGGCGCAAAAAGCACCAACAATGTTAGTATAAAAAGATCGCGACAACCGCCGGCTGTTTTATTCGCTTGGACTACGAGAGAACGAGAGACAGAAATTCTGGCTGAGATCTCTGCGTGAAATTACTGACTGGGCGATGTCGAGATTTCTACTCGTGAAGGAAATATATCTAGACTGGCAGACGGGCCGCTTAAATTTTTTAAATACAGCTTCTCGCCTCGTTGCTCCGATCCTTTCTTGCCTGGCGTTCCCAGGAGTCGCTTCCACCCAGAGAATCCACCCTATAAAAAGTTTATCGTTTCGCCCAATGTATAGAGGCAGGGAAGCTGGGAGAAGAGAATAAACGACGGGTTAATTTGATGTTCGGATACAGCGAAGCATGCCAGAAAATCGTTGCATTCAGAAATGAAAAACATATTCCGAGAACGTGATGCTTTAATAAAATAATTCGATACGACAATCTAATTGATTTAACGAAATAATTTTATATTCTTTCATGTAGAATATTTAACACATGTTACGCCTCAATTTTATGAATTCTGCAATGGGTTTCTTTTTTCATAAATTTATAAAAGCACCTTAAACGCATCACTTGTTAAATAATATCTTTTAATTATTTGATTAAAAAGTTCGTGTATCAGACAACCAGACGTCAATTAGGAATTATAAGGCTTGCACGTGTATTCAGAATATAACCCTCGTAATTATCAGAGAGAGAGTAACACAAATTGATAAATCCAATTATTAAAAGCACACCGCGGAGTAATGTGATAATTAAAATCCCAGGGATTCCGTACGTTAGACCGTAGGTGAATATTTTGAGGCTAGTTTAATATTCGATCTTATCGACCGTGAGTATTCCAAGAGGTCACTGCGGCGACCTGTAGTGACCTCCTTCGTAAAATCCTCTCGGCTGCTCTCTCCCAATCCATGACCCCCTCCCTTTTATCTCGTCTCGGTCGTTCCTTCTCTTTCTACTCGTGAAAACAAATATAAATACATAGAGTGTGCACGTGGATGTGCCGGTCACGGTAGAAACAGAACGCGAGGAAACACAAACGAAAAGGAAGAAGCGGTCTCGAAGGACTTGACAATGCGACAGCGTGGAGAAGGCAGCCTTTCCCCGCTGCCTACCGTTTTCTAGGATGAAGTAGATCGTGAAGGTTAGAGAAGATGCGAGATTGGAGGTACTGCAGGAGTCGTCGTCGTGTTACAGGAGAAACTAGTGAAAGAAGAAGAGAGAGAACCGTTCGTGAGACGCTAGGGGTAACGAAGATCGCCGGATAAAAGCATCATGACTTAGTGATGAACTCACCTTTTGCCAATCCTCGCGCGCCCACAGCTCGGTTTCCGAGAGCATAGTAGAGAGAATCTTACCTTCCCTCTGTGTTCCATCTGTAGGAAATCTAATTCGTACTACCGCGTTGTAACGCTCTTCAAAGAAGAGTTCGTCAGTCGAGCTAAAGACGTTTCAGCAAGTGGACGCGATTGTCGGGGAAAGTGGAAGCGTTACTTCTTATTTAATCCCAAACCGTAAAAATGAAGATAATCTTATTGCCAAGATATTAATTGTTTAGGAAAAACAGGCGATGCATGCATAAGTATTTATTGAAATGGGAAATATATCATGTGTTAGACAGAAAAAAAAAAATCATTTCAAATTGAAGAACATTTATCGACGAGGAAAGTAAAAAATTGGTCTTAACAAAAAAAGATAGAGCGACAGAAAGTTTTTAGAGAACGAGTCGAAATTGACTTCGCGTACGTTCACGGAATATTCGAGTTCATCTCGTTATTAACGTATCACGCGCGAACGTGGGAACGTGAACGCGTTTGCAAGAAATACCGCTTATAATTATTGGGCGTCGCGCGGCGGTTCACCGCAGTGCCGCGCCGTGCCGATAATAAAACGTTTAATTAACCGTTCAGTATGGATTTGACGAAATTTATGATATATAACTTTCGCAGTATAAAACAAAGGGTGATCTCCCCTCCCGAGCTGCATACGTGACGTTAATAACGAACCCATGGCGATTCTCGTCACGGACTCTGAACCTCGCCGTATGGAATAAACGTGCGAAGACCCGCGTGAGTGCGTGTCACATATTTTCGACGTGTGCTGTTCATGTACGTGAACGAACATACACGCCGGTGTGACTCCGTTTATGAAGGAGATAGAGGAGGCTAATAAAGGTCACAGCGGGGTGCCTAATAAACTGTTGCGGCTTACAACGGTGTTGTCTATACAACGATCGAGCGTTACATTGGAACTTGTAAATTTTCCTAGGCATGTATTTCGCATCGCCTCCAATATCGGCTGATATTACCCAATAAACGGTTCAAAGCGTTAGGTAATAACGACATAATAAATAATCAATCTGATTACGGTATTCGTAGAATGCTAGAACTCCGCTGTCAAAACTAATAATGAGGAATTTCTGAGCGCAGATATATTAATGCATCACTGATAAACGGCAATACCATTATTAATTTACTATACATACAGTACAATAATAAATCTGAGTATTGTCGATAAATTGTAAATAAATAATAAACATAAAACCAAATGGAATGTAATAATTACAACTATGAGTGTATATTACGTATATACTTTTCTTGTGTGCAGAAATTAGTTCAATCAAGAATCGCATAAATTATATTAATATAGGGCGAAAGTTCACGAGAAGCTTCAAAATAGCGAGAGTTCATTTAATTGACTATACCATATATACTAAAAAAATTTTTGGTTAAAAATAAACAAATCAATAAATTCTAATTATATCAATCAAAATTCCAATCACCATAGGTAATTGAACGTCTGGCTATATATTTCAAATAGAGAATTATAATAGATTTAACTATAAAATTATGATTAGTTTATTTTTTATTAGAATTCCAATTAATGTAACCAGACTCCTTTAGTAGTGTATGCTCCCTCTTTCAATCGTCTCGAAAATTAGACAATAAATCAGAAGAAAAAAGTATGTTTGAAAATAGATCGCGAATAAATATCATTGAGATATAAAATAAGTATTCTGAAAGAAATCAGTGCAAAAATCTGCCTGATAGCACGAAAGAAATTCTGTGAAAGATAATAGATTGTGAACCGCGGCGGAAATAATTTAATACCACGGAAGTCTAATCAACTCAAATTGCAGGATCAATCCGACAAAATTACGACGAAATGATGAGAAAAAAGCATTTCTCGCGGAAAAGAAGCTAAAATGCAAGGAATAGAATACAGACGAATGGAAGAAGATCTTCGGTACGAAATACAAAACAGGATGGCGAAACGACTTCGTTTTCGAAAACTCTGCGGTGCACGCTCAAGAAATAAGAGAGATCCCATTGTCCGAAGAAACTCCGCACGGCATGTGCGCACTCGCGCGGAAAAGCGAACGTCCATGCCACGTTGATTCTATCAGGCTATCGATTCGGCGATCCGTCCATAAATTACACGATACTGCATTCGGGAGAAACGTCGAAGCGTCGGGGTAGGAAAGAGTGCGATAACGCGGATGGAGTGCACGAAAAAAAGAATTGCGTCGTTCGTAACGAGAAACTATAAAATTTGTTGTCGCGATCCTGGAACGTGCACGAAAGTTGCGTGCAGTTGCGTATCTGATTATGCCGTCGTAGCACGGTCTTGTCATTGGTAAGATATATGGTATAGTTGAATATGTAGTCAAGGGTGTTGGTGCATATTACACATCCTTATCGTCACTGCCATCGTCGTTGTCGTTCTCATTGGTATATTGCGGTATTTCGCCAACTGTATGCGCAAGGTGTTTATATCTAACTGGCAGCACGTGTTTACATTTAATCATGTTTTACGACGAACGCGAGAACCCATTGAGTTCCAGGATAAACGGTAGGAACGTGCTGACGTAAGAGAAGCCTACTTCCACCGTGAACGAATGTCTCCCTTCGTGGTAGGAAAATTCTCTTTCCCTATCCGAGAACACGATCGCTTCTCTCACGTACACAAGCATGTTGAAATTTTCCGAAGCCGCAGCGCAACGCCCGATAATGAGACATGTCATACGTAAATAACACGGTAACGCCGCGCGCCATGAGAGACTAACCGGATGCACACATATATATACACGTGCATGGAAGATCGGTACATACACATAGAGACAAGTGAGTGTTCTGAGAACATTCGGTCGCATCGCTCCCCATCCTACGTCCTTCCACCCTACGGTGGTGCTATGTGGCGCAAACCCCTCTTGTTCATGTTATCTGACGGTGCATCGTGCGGGTTAGCAAATGTCTCCAGACGTGACAGCACGTAGGTAGTCTCCCGAGCGAAGCATCAAATCCAATGGCAGGATGCTTCGCATTCGCCTGTTAGGAACGGTTAACGAGACTTAGCTCTCAGTGTTGATAACTACCTTGTGTTTACCAACCGTACAATGCAACGTCAAGTGCCCGTGAATATACAGAGAGGACGGTGGCGACGAGGTCTCGCGGACAGATACCGTATCTGTGTGAACTGACGAATTCATTAAGGAGAAGTCTTTGGAGAAACCATCTATTGAATTAAAGGGGATGATTAAGATGCACGAAGGTACTTCGTTTTCCTACATAAGAACGTGTAATATTGTATATTAGGCAGAATGTTAACTAACAATCGTTGCTCATAATTTACATAAATTTTTATAGATATTACGGCTTTTTTATGGTTCAAAGAAAGACCGAGTTCACGTACTAATTTCCGTTCGTCCGATGCTTTTACTGCGTCATTTGCATTCCGCGAGAGTGGAATCGCCCTCTTCAGAATGCAAATACTGATTGCCATTGATTCGTTTGCATATGCGGAAATATGTGCGCGAGAGCACGCACGCACGGAACACATACACAGTCTCGTGAAATCTTAGGACATTTTCCACAATACGCACTATGCCACTACCACGGCTATCATTTATGGTATTCGTCACGCTAAGGTTAATATCGGTACGTGGCGATTCAACCAAGCAATGTGGATGTATATGTGTTTATACCCGTAAACCGGCTAATGTTATACACCTATGTAAACTGCACTGGTTGCGCCGTCTGCAAGACAAATATCCGCGTGGCTTTGACTAGGTATCTCTGGTATTCCCAACCATATATCGCGGGTGCTAATTTTATACGTAACTCGGTAAATTTGGGAATCTCTCTGTGCGGCACCGTAGACTTGGCACCAAGAGCCGGCGGCGTTACATTCTTTACTGAATTCCTAGAACGGAATAATTACACTAAAAGGTTACTAATAACCAAAAACACGAGAGTCCTAAGTATACCTACTCGTTATTATTCTCCGGTACGAGCAAAATGGCTACTCGTTCTACCATATACCGGGTTAACTTCGCAGAGGATTTAATCCGCGGTATACCTACATACGTGCACGCTGATTTGGTTGATCCCGACCCGTCAGTCATGTTAAATCCTACGTAGACTTTGCGAGGCAGCGAAAACGGAAAATATAGGGCCGAGGAGCGGCGGAGAACGGATGGTGGATAGGTGGAGGAATGAACGATGCAGGAAAGAGCGCGACGGTGCGGAACGTCGAGAAGAAAGAAAGATAACGGCGCGCTACGTCTCGGCTGTTTAATAAACCCGCCTTGTGAAAATATAAATTTTAATTAAGCTCCTAAGACGAATGTATCTTGCAAAGTAGCGCGCGTGCGACAAGTCGGGGGATGCTCTTTCAGATTTGAGACCGTGATTCCGACATTTCGGAGCTGCGAGTCACGCGACATCGAGTCAACGTGCACGGAGGGAGTGATTCCTGCATAAAAAAGGGAAAGAGAGAAAAATTCCTGGAATATCATGGCGTGGATGAGACTATAAAAATAGACCGAACTATTTTTATGGTGATTGAAATAACCGTAGGTCCCTATCGTGTCTCCGATGGTATCGAGAAATACTTCCTTCGCGGTTATGCGCACGAACAATAGCCACAAGGGGCGAAAAAAGGACGAGAGGTTGCAAGACAGAGAGGAGACAGCATGTAAGAAGGAGTACAGGGATGATAGCGGGCAAGTGGGTAACCCCGAAGGGTCGGGGGAATATCTTTCTGAAATAGATATTCTTTCTCCGCTCACATCCACGCCGGAACGGTCGAGCACGGGGATCAGGTTAAATCTATTGTATAAAAACCTAAACTCCTTCGTGAGTTTCAGCGTCGAGCCCGAAGAAGCGGCTCTCTCTCTCTCTCTCCCCTCCCCCTTCACTCCCTTTCTCTCCCGATTTCCTCTTGGCTCCTCCTCGCGTCCCTCGCTCACCTTTTATCGACCCTGTCAGCGCGAATATTAGTTTCATTTGCAAGACTCACGACCTTTACCGCTCGAGACTCGTGCTCCATTTTTCTTTTTCTCGCTGCTTCTTTCCATACATAAGTAATGACAGACTCGGATCTCGGAAAGTCCCAATGTTACGCGCATATCGGTAACTAGGTCAGATCTCTTATCCAGTAGTTTTAATTAACGGCGGAAATGGCGCTAATAGCGGACGTACCCTCTTGTACATATCACATCAGAAAAATCGTCTTCTCTGTAGATTTTCCACGGTATAACAGCATCATCATCACTACCTCCACCATCACCGTCGGATATATGAAACTCGAGCTCAAAGAATAGCGGAGTAGCTACCGACTCGTTTGGCCGAGCCGCGCTGTTTAAACGGTTACCGCTGAGTAATCGTTTAACCCCGCCAAATCCTATTGCGCTTAAATGTAGTTCGCGCGCTCGCGTTTACGAAGTTGTACTACCTTCACTTCAACATCAAGCAAACGGAAGGAAGAGAGAAAAAGAGAGAGACAGCTGTAAGCGCGACAGAGAGAACGGATCGAACTTGCGCGCACGGCGTGGCTCTTTCGGGTCGAGAAGGTACGGGAGAGTTTATTGAAGTATCGCTAATCCCACGGGGATGATCTGCTAGGGTAGCTTGGCAGCTGGGCTCTGGCACATCCTAAAGCGCAAACTGATGGCACACCGTGTGACGCCATGATTTACTCGGTCGAGTCTCGAACCCACAATCTGTAAGGCTTAGCAAGTCCGCGTGCGCCGCCGTTATAACTATCGCCGTCGGGCACCGTCGAGCTCGCGATATTAAAACCCATCCGTTTCCCT
Organism: Cyphomyrmex costatus; assembly: GCF_001594065.2. Classification (NCBI taxonomy): domain Eukaryota; kingdom Metazoa; phylum Arthropoda; class Insecta; order Hymenoptera; family Formicidae; genus Cyphomyrmex; species Cyphomyrmex costatus. The sequence continues at coordinate 395,048 of NW_017279252.1, read as the reverse complement.
CGGGCTTCGCTTCCGTCGCTTCCTCCTATTACGGTTTTCCTTTTTCCTCCCGCTCTTCCTATTCTTTTTTTTTCTTTCTCATCGAATTGCGTTGAATTCTAGATGGGACATGTACGAGCCGAACTCGATACCGCCTCCTTCCTTTTCGTTCTCGAAATTCCATCGAACACTCTCCCCAATAGAGCCCACGATTTTTTCACGTTAGCATTTCGAAATCGATTCTTTCCCCGCACTTTGAAATCTTTTTTTACTCTGGAACGACGAGATGCATATATCCGATCAGCAAAGATAGACGTCAATATTCACGATAAAACAGCATATATATATATATATAT
>NW_017279252.1:383734-394095 GCF_001594065.2 Cyphomyrmex costatus | reverse complement strand
AGAGAGAGAGAGAGAAAGAAAATTGAAGAGACAATAGGGCTTATCAAGAATATTCATAATTGCATCCATTGTACTAAAGAAGAAGCTCGAAAAAGACAAAACATATATAATTAAATAAATTTATTTTTTTTCTAACATATGTTAATTCATTTCTCTGCACATTAATTGCCTTGCATGACTCGTATTTGCCATTTACTTGTTACTAATTTTATAATTTGCTGGTCTTTCTATATTGTTTGAGAGAGAGAGAGAGAGAGAGAGAGGGGGAGAGGGAGAGAGATTGATAAGAGGAATGAGTAAATATCTATTTTTTTCGCGATTCAAACCTATACGTAAGAATAGCGACTATATTTTGAGGGAGGAGGTCAGGCTGTTCCATTCAAAATGACATCTCCCCATGAGTTAAAGGTAGTTCCCGCCACGTTCGTTGCTGCCACGTTCGTCTCCGCGGTTCTCTACGTGTTGCCCCACAATTTCTACGCCGCTCACGTATTTTGGTGATGACGTCACGCGTGAAGAGAGCAAAATATAAAGCCGCACGAGGACCCTACGGTACCGAAGCCAGGTATATTTGCGGGAAAGAAGGGCGGGCGGGGGCGGTCAGGTGGAGTATGGAAATGTATAGTTACAGGATGCCGCGCGAGTCTACTTACAATGCCATAAAACAGTTCCCCGGTGTATTGTTATCCTATAGACTGCGAAGCGAAAGGAATGTAAGTATTTACTCGCGCCACTGACTGTGCCACGTCGAACCAACATTCCACGTACGACCATACAGCGCGTACGTGTTTTCAAAACTATTGGCATTTATATACAGACCGTGTCAATTAAGTATCGATAGATTTTTCAATACAAATCGATCGAATAATTCCATCATGACCTTGTGTCACGCGACGCGCCCGGTCAAATTGTGCAAAAAAAAGAAACACAAAAACTAACAAAACAGGAGAAGGGAAATTGAAGCGTCAAAAAATTCATCGTCGGCCGTAAAAAAAAAAAATTATCAGATATTTTTTTTGTCTGTGCTCCTGTGGCAGAAATCCCGTGGAAAACCGCGACACAACGCGCGCGAGTTAGAATGAAATAAATGACAATCGAGTCAAGAATGGAAGTAGAAATGCTATTTGATAAAGGCAAGTCAAAAAAAAAAGGTGAGAAAAGTGTGGGGATTAAAGACAGGTAGGCAAAGACAGAGGACAAATACAATAGAAGTGTGTCCTCCATTCTATTCTCCGCCATGACCTCTTAACTTCCCTGATGGAAACGGCCCGAGATGAAGTTCCATCACGAATACTCACATCATAATCGATGATCGATGAAGTCGAAGGAGACAGGAGTTCAACGATGAAGGCAGGTACTTTTTAATATCTAAGCCAGTCACGTAACTTTGGAAAGAAAAATTATTGGAAGATCGTTTTGCAGCACTTCACCAACATTACCTTTTAAAAATGTCACAGCATCGATCTCTACAATGTCTCAAGTTCTTCAAGACTTTCTTTGTACACAAACAACAATTTCGAAATAAATTTCTTTTTAACATAAATATGTAAGCGAAAACAGTTTTTAAATTGCAAACGTATAAAAATTTAAAAATGATTGTGACTTACATTTAAAAGGTCATAGAGATAAGAATCTCATTTTTCATTTAACTGCGAATTAAATAGATTTCACTTAAAATGGTTTTAATCTTGGAATTAGTAGCAATAATATTTGAAAGTTAAAATGTTAAAAAGTCACAAATAAAACTGACATCCAATCATATTTTTACCGAGGAGAAAGATTGACTTCAAACATATATTAATCAAAGAGCTCGTAGACATGAAAGGAAACGCAAAGAGAACTCGTCGGCGCGTTTCTCGTGTACCGTAAATGAAATCAAAGGACAAACACGCCACTACGTTTTCGGTCTGCGAGCCATTAAAGTTCGTCATTAATGCAATCGCTGCGTTAGAACCGTAATCAATCCGGGACGAAATAGGAGGTTACAAGTACGATCTGCCAAGGAATGGAACGCACGTACGGTTGAGTTAATGCAGTTAGAAAGTTTCGGTGTAGCGGAGAGTTCTCCTGTATCTTGAACATTAGTTGGAAAGCGCTCCATAACGGCACATATCGGCTGCGCGCTGTAATAACAACGAGCACGACGACAAATCCGTGAGGTGTTAAGCCGCAAGGGAGAAAAAGTTTCCCGACGCGCTTTACAAAGTACGACGAAACTTTGCTTTACCCGTTAACGCGCGCAACGCTGCTAATGCCGAGACACTGTACGAGACAGTTATCAGACCCATAACGTTTATTGGTTCGTTAAGCGTCCCGAGAATTGTTTAGGAAGCAATAAAACTTACTGATCCAATAATCGCGACTCCCGGGACGGGGACAACTGAATGAGACGGCTAATAGTATTGTATGGGAACGTTAAGATGAACTTCAGAGACGAATATTAGGTGCTTACTTGTAAATCTCCTCGACGAAATTGATATAGGCACTATAAGCAAGTACATCGTGAATAAATTGACGTACTCCGAGAAAGTGCATCTTTTCGTAAAAGGTAACGAAAATAAATACATTTACGTTTCAAGTCATGTCGTACACGGAAAGAACAATTATGCTAAAGTATCTAAAAATTTAGTTAGATACAGATTTAAAATATTATCAATAATTTTGTTGGATCATCAAAATAATTACGTAAGAATTTCAAGTATGACAAGCAATGTTCCAAAAAATTTGACATTCTAACAACCAATTTGAATGTTCTCATAATATTTTGATGGTCCAACAAAATTATTTTCAGATCCGTATTTAAATTTTTAGATATTTCAGCAAAATCGTCCGATGTGTAGATACGGCTTGTACAACAAATTTTTTCGGACTCGCTTTTAAATTAAAAATTGTTTTATAAATAATGTACAATATATCTACTACAATATCGAAAAAATACTGCCATTAAATATCTCAAATCTATTTTGTCAATAGCGTATTATTCAAATTTTAGTAAAACAATTTTACAACGCAACGGATCTATAGATTGAAAATCAAATAGACGTCAGGCGAAAGCTCTGACGACCGTAGAAAGTGTCCAATTACATTTCTTCGTATACGTGATGTTTGATGTCAAACCAATGTTACGTGTCCGTTGGTTTCATGCGACGGTATACGGGCTTGTGTGATTAACAGCTCTAAAATGTGACTGTAACCTGTTATTAGTAAGCCATAACGTTACCATAAAATATCCCTACGGGGATCGGTGAGCGCGAGTTAACCTCCTCCCCCTCCCCTCCCCTGCCCTATGTAGTTGACGGTTTGGCTGCATACAACGACCTCGCATACAGAGCGTTATCATGGCCAAATCTAGGCAGGCCAACGACACGTGGTTAAATTATTAGGGTCCCGTATAATTGGCCGACGGCTTGCGGTTTAGTTCAACACGGACCATCGCGTAGGTTGGTTTAGCGAGGAATACCTTCATGTTCCAGGAAAGGAAAGGGGTGGTGGCTGAGTAGCTCCACCGTTTTGATCCAAGGATTTCGCTTGCGCTTCACCAGGATACGAAAGGGTGGGGGATTAAAGTTGTCAAAAGTCGCGTCTGAGTTTGTCGAAGGAGGGTGAAGCTCTCATGTTGATCGATAGACGGTTACGCCCGATAGCACTTCCATCGACATAACGACTAGAGTAGCGAACAAATATGCGAACAAAAAATTGAGCATGATAAAAATGAAGAGAAGAAAGTGCGATCGAGAAGCTTCGTTGTTTATTTCCGTCGTCGTTATTTATCAAAAAAAATTCGTCCATATTAAATCTTCATGATAGATATAACAAAAAATTTACGGTTCCAAATCATATCGTATATTAAACATTAAATATTGATGGTTCTCTCCCCATGTTTGCATTAAACGCCACATTTACGTTATTCAAATGATATCCGAAACCGTAATTTTCGCGAATTTTTATTAAAACGTGAAACAAATACGTGTTCCATTCGGCATGTTCGCAATATGGCGATTTACCATTTATAATGAAAACAACGTCATAATTTTTAGCAGTTACGAATAGTAAAAATGTAGTAAAATACGGTAGATGAATGAAAAAATTCTCTTTCCATCATGCATGGAAAACCAAATACTTTTTCGATTTTAGCTATTTTTTTGTTACGTTAATTAATTACCAAGTAATTGGTAATTAATTCCACCGAGGTAAACAACTCCAAGTTACTATTCTCGATCACGCAGGCAAGGAAAAACTCCTCGTAAACTTTGAAAGTTAAAACTTACGAAAGGCAGTTACGTGCAAATCAATCCAGATGTATTTTTAAATATTGAACTTTTCAATAATCACAATTAGTTTAATTATGACCTGTATAGAGTATCTCGTTTCTATTCCGTTGGCGGAAACAAGTTAAAATCATCTCCTTCCCCGAATGTCCAACTTGATTAAAAATAAACAATATATAATAGAGACGTAACACCCGTATTCCCATATGCATTCCCCATCCGACATTCCCAAGTCTCCATCAAACCGTGCGGCAACCACGCTCTTTCCCAATAGTTCCACCCTGTAGCAGAACTTGTTTTCTCTCATTTTTCACGCGAGTCTGTCGGTCTCCGCATTCAACCCCTGTCCCACGTGCCAAACGTGCGTAAAAGAGTGTAATCCGTTTCATTGCGATAAAAGAAGAGAGAGAGAGAGAAAGTTCCGCAAGAAAGGGGGTGAGAGAAAACCGAAGAGAGAAAGCGCGTCATGTCAGATCGGTCGCCGTTTATTAAGCGTTATTAAGCGGAACGCGGCCCGACAGACATGGCGGATCTTTATTTTATATACGCGCTGGGAATACAGCTCCCGGGATTATCCCGGGCGCGAAGCTGACTGACGTGAAATTCGAAAGAAAAGCCTTTAATCCACGACCAGCCTCCGACCGCGTACCAAGCTGCGAGCTACGAGGTTTTCCGCTGCGCTTTGCGATTGGCGGCCAATCAACACCCGCCTTCGACGCGGCTTCGTTCTCCTTCCGACAGGCGCTTTATCGCTGAATCGACCGCGAGAAATATCTCGGGAGGAACCGCGCGATAGAACGCCGGATAGACCTCGTGGGTGCACTTTTCGAAGAATTTGCAGTCAAGCTTCTTTCCTCGTGAAAATTTCCTCCTTTGACATAATTGTGAGATGAGAAAACTGTTAGATATATATTAATTGATACAAACAATTTTAATTTAATTGACATCTAATGAAATTTATTAAGTTGCAAACGTTAATAAATAATAACATAAATTTCAGAAAATTATAAAAAATACATAGAAAGATTTAATATATGAATCGACCTTTCATTTACGGATTATTTTTCCTATTTAGAATCTTTTCTTTTTTTATAAAAATATCAGCAGTTCATAATTAAGTTATAAATAATCACAAAAAAAGTTTGAAATAAAAATTATTTTAAAATAAAAATAAGAATAACAATGAGTATCTTACGCGACCCTTGGACGCTCAATATTGTTGTATAATTATTTTATGTAATATACTAATAATTCCTTTAAATAATTTAAAGTTTAGAGTTTCAATATAGATTCCAGACTATCAATGATTGTAATAATATCCGTTTTATTCTTATTAAATTTAATATACCACTTTGCTTGGATTACAATTTGAGGGAATTAATAAAATTGTTAAAATTGAAACTTAAATATTTGCAATGATTTTCCATTACACCTAAAAGATACCTTTAATTTTATCTGGTTTAATAAATGAAAAATATAAAAATAAATAATATAAATAAATTTCTTCAATAAAAATATTATTCGTGTAATTGTCCAATCAAAATTCTTTCATTGCTGCAAATCGCCGTAATTAGATCCTCATCAACATACATATTTATATTTAATTACAAAAACAAGCGGACGAAATGAGACTTTATGAGAATTTGCCGTTCCAGAAAGAAGGCTCACAGAAACGGCGCGTTATCCTATCTACGTAAAGGCAATCTTCCTGATTAAATTTCCGAACACTTTGGAGGTACAGTTTAAGGTGAAACCAATATCGGTGTAGACACGCGTACGCTTATATTGCGCGCGTACGTGGCACATAAGGAGCATACATAACCGGCCGCAGTGTAATTACATATTGCGCGGATCCGCTTGGTTATCATCAGGCTTATCAAAATACAACCAAAATCGTATCACGCTGGCGTTCATGGGAACGTGATACAGTTCACTCGCTTCCTGTGTGATAAATACTTTGTCATTACCTCGTTTATATTGAACGCATCGATCATCGCTGCGCAAAATAAATGCGCTGGAGGTTTGTCCCATGTAACTTTACACCGTAACGATTTTTCTCGTCCCCCCCCGATCTTTCGAAAAGAATAAAACGAACAATAAATAACGATCTAAATAACGAAGTTCTCGTACGATTAATGTACGCAATAGCGTGCCCGACATCCTCTCGCCTGTGCGCAGCTACGCGAAAGTTATCGGCATTTAGTTGAAGCAATTTGTTGAGTTAAAATAGTGAGAAAAATGTGCAACGGTTAATCGCATCTAGAGGAAATATTTTCATTACTCCGTAAAATACTGCGCGAGCCACAATAACGATAGATATTGGCGCCCGCGAACGACGTTGAGAACAATCGCATTCCTTGTTTCGGGATATCTGCGGAATCGTCGGCGGTTTTCACTATGTAATTCCACGTTCCGTTTCGACGTTTTCCAGCAAAGAAACTAGAAAAGCAACCAGCATTCTCTCAGGAAAAATCTCGCCCGGCCACCTTCATTATTCAGAGAGTATATCACGCATCGAGCGACTGTAATTGCACGGATAAAGGGTCAAAAGTATAGTCGTCAGCTTCGTCTTAAGTACTCTGTTCTACGCGAGGAGGAGATAAACGATTGCCTATCAACGATCTCGAGCACCTGCTCGAGAATCTAATTACGTAAAAAACTAGCTTTATCTAGATATCTCCCTGAAAACGAGAGGCTACTCTTCCTCCCTAAGTGAGCTTTGTGTCCTTCTTTGCCTCAAAGAACATTAAAAAAAATTCTATTATATCCGCTACAATCTCACTCTTTCTTTCCTCTTGTCTCTAGAGAGATTTAAACGAATAGATAATCTCACAATATGCGCGTAATACGTAATTGTTTCGCGAAAGCAAGTACGTCGATGAAAGTGGACGCTCTTATACGCGACGATAAAGCAAGGTGGGCTCTTCGACAGGCTTTGAGACAACGCAATACATCGTTACGTTTTATGCTAGAAACGGCAATCGTAAATAGCTGAATCTTGTAACAACAAGTATCGCACACGTCTCCCGTAGGTACTGCAATTTAAAATTTAATGAAAACCGTTACATATAGTTAAGAGCCATCGTAAGTTCCCGAGAATGGCTCTTTAAATCTTATCCGGATTCGAGTGTACGATTATCGGGAACTGGGAAGGGTACACGAAATGGGTGGAATTGGAGAAAACGTCGTTAATCGTAGAACAAAGCTGCCATTGTCGCGCTAATCAGCAATGGCCACCATGATCGAAAATAAATTCCTTGAGAACGAGTGCGCGCCGCGGCGCGGCTCGGCGTATTCGGGCTGAGCACGAACGCCACTTTTCTTTATTGCACTTTCATACGTGTGCTGGGTACGTTTCAGAGCGTGCCTTGAAATTCAGCGACTAGAAGCTTACCCATCTAGAATACGTATGTAGCTATGGATATATAAATAAATACAAACACGCGCGCATTACGTGTTTCAGTAACAATCAGCGCTTAGAAAGATTCGTGCAACACTAATCACGTTCCGATAAAAACCTATGTATATACTGTTGGATTCGAATTAAAGCCGATTATGTATTTATTAATATCGTAAATAACAAAATTTCATTTAAATCGATGCGATTCACAATTCTACAAATTCATTTGCAAATGAAATAATTTATGAGATTATAAAGGATACTTTGTTAAATTGATTTAGTTACATGTTGTCTTTGTTGTCGGAAATTTAACACGTTTGAGATCTTTTTCTATAAGACAAGGTGCGATTTTTCATCGCGATACAATCATTTCTCGTATCCTAATTCTATAATGGTCGAGATCAATCGAGAATACTACCTAGGAAAGGGTATTACGAGAACTGGACTTTCGAACAATCGAATCAATTGATCGCGGGGTTGCCGTGGAAATAAAATCAACCCTACTTTTACGTGTCCGAGTATCCCTCTCTACGTTCCATTACGGCCGAGAGCCGGCAATTTTACGCAGTGAATTAAGGCCGTCCCAAACCAAATTCCATGCCGACGCAAGTAACCGGGTTTCGGGAATTTCCCGTGAGGAAAGCGGAGTAGTTCGACGATTCAAATAATTTCAACTGCAACATGCGCCCTGTTTTGCTAGCTCGCGAATGGAAACTAGCGAGTTGTCGACCTGGTCAACTGGTCGCGATTGTAGTCCTTATCGTCGACGATAACAGGACGAATTCGCGTGCCAATGATTACACGGTTCTACCTGGCCGTTCTACTATGAGCACTGGCACGACATTAATACCATTATGTGAGTGGACTCTCAGATTAACCCTTCGCGCGTTACCTATGCAACTGCCACATTTATGAATCGTGTGTCGCTTGTACGTACGAATCACCGTTGACATTTAGTTGCTCGTTTATCGATCCGTCAGTAGCGTCCATTTCATGAACATAATCGTTTAACAGTTTGTTAACAGATTGTTAACAGAAAAGTGATTCTTTTATCATCACAAGATTTCAAAGAAATAATCCCGCTTTGTTACTTGATGAAGTCAGATTTTTCAAAGGTTTTTTCTCATAATTAGGTTTTTTTATTATAACAGATTTTTTTTCTCTCTCTTAGAGTTGGATTTCCTACCACTTCAGAACAGTTTTGAATTTCTAGTAATAATGAAAACTAAAACGAGATAAAATAGCTCAACAGAATTTCTTTTTAAAACAATGTACTCGTATATATATACCTAATGTATATAAATAAGATCATTTATTATATTAATCTAGTGTATTACGATATCGTAAAATCATCGTTTACTTATCTGTCTTTAATTCTTCCTTCTATTTTAGTAACATTTTAAAGCGATAGCAGATGACTATCGAGGTAATATACGACTAGAAAATATGGACCAAAAGTATCAACCGATGAAGAAGAATGATAAATCGATCACCCAGACACCTTGTGAGCATACGTAAAAAAAAGTTTACTTTATACGTAATTTTTATTAATTTTTGCAAGGAACGTCTTTACACAAATTAAAATCAATTATAAGAATTCTGTTCCGTAATCTATACTGCCAATAAATATAATTAAAATTAAATTGAGATCATTTTTAGATTTTTGTACTTAAATCTTTTGCTATTATATCTATGATACGAGTCAACAAAACATATCGATGACAAACTTTTTATGTTACTCCTACACGGAAAAAATGATTTAATTGAAATATTAAAAAATTTAAATATATATATACATCTAAAAATAATTTTGTTGCACCAACAAAATAACTACGTAGGATGCTCATACTGGCTCAAACTTGGGGTATGTTAAGTTAGCACCCCAACTATAGTACTCAGGAGTTCTGATTAGAGTTCCCACTTCCTTTTAACGAGACGAAAAGTTCCCTATAGTTAATAACAAGAATTCCGCTCAATAAACATTTTTTTTACATTTTTTAAAAATAAGGTGCTAACTTTTTATCGAATTTTGAGGTGGAATAGTTCTGAGCGGCTTAATAGCTTCAATTTGCGATTGCCTAGAGTTCCTGATATGTAAAAAAAATTTTCAAATAATAAAAAAAAATTAAAAATTTTTGAAAAATTAATTTTTAGATACAATAGTTCTGATGATAATTCCTGCTTCTTTTTGACGATACGAAGAGTTCTCTATGATTTTTAATGACATATGCGCTTAATAATTATTTTTTAATAATTTTTTAAAAATGGGGTGCTAACTTTTTAACGAAATTCAAGGTCGCATAGTTCTGATCAGCTTAACAGAACTATTTTGTGAATACCTACAGTTCTTGATACATAGAAAATATTTTTAAAGAATAATAAAGTTTAAAAAAGTAGTAGAAATCTTTGAAAATTTTTTTGAGAGTACCGAGTAGTTCTGAGTAGCGTTTCTTATAGTTCTCGACGAGTTCTATCGAAAACTGCCAGGTGAAAAAGCGATTGGACCAACGGTTTGTAAGATACAGCGACATTTGTTGTAAGATCGTACAATTTTTAAATAAGTATATCTCAGAAACCGTTGGTCCAATCGCTTTGAGCCCTCATACTTTTCGACAGAACTCGCCGAGAACTGTCCAGAACTCCGATCAGAACTACTCGGTACTTCCAAAAAATTTTGACTTCAAATTTTTTTC
>NW_017279252.1:370436-380667 GCF_001594065.2 Cyphomyrmex costatus | reverse complement strand
AGGGCTCAAAGCGATTGGACCAATGGTTTCCGAGATATACTCTAAAAATTGTTGATCTTCTGACAAATGTCGCTGTATCTTGCAAACCGTTGGTCCAATCGCTTTTTCACCTTACAGTTTTCGATAGAACTCGTCGAGTACTATAAGAAACGCTACTCAGAACTACTCGGTACTCTCAAAAAAATTTTCAAAGATTTCTACTACTTTTTTTTAAACATTATTCTTCAAAAATGTTTTCTATGTATCAAGAACTCTAGGTATTCACAAAATAGTTCTGTTAAGCTGATCAGAACTATGCGACCTTGAATTTCGTTAAAAAGTTAGCACCCCATTTTTAAAAAATTATTAAAAAATAATTATTAAGCGCATATGTCATTAAAAATCATAGAGAACTCTTCGTATCGTCAAAAAGAAGCAGGAATTATCATCAGAACTATTGTATCTAAAAATTAATTTTTCAAAAATTTTTAATTTTTTTTTTATTATTCGAAACATTTTTTTACATATCAGGAACTCTAGGCAATCGCAAATTGAAACTATTAAGCCGCTCAGAATTATTCCACCTCGAAATTCGATAAAAAGTTAGCACCCCATTTTAAAAAAATGTTTATTGAGCGGAATTCTTGTTATTAACTATAGGGAACTCTTCGTCTCATCAAAAGGAAGTGGGAACTCTAATCAGAACTCCTGAGTACTATAGTTGGGGTGCTAACTTAACATACCCTCAAACTTGCTAGAATGTTAAAACTTTTTGCAGCATTGCTCAAATGCTCATACTTGAGATTCCTACATACTTATTTTGGTTCTAACAAAATTACTTATATACCGAATCTGTAGCTACATTTTTTAATACTTCAACAAAAAGAATCGTTCTTTTCGTGTACAACATAATTTCTTCAGATATTTCTTTAGAAGTCAATGTTAATTTTTAACAGAGTGCAAATAAAAATGGATGGAACGTTGTACATCACGGTAGCTATACTTTCGTGCATTTATCACAACATCGGATATGTCCGTATAAAACACGCGCGGGCAGAGCACGACATAAATTAGATTGTATTTTCACACAGGGGAATACGATAGAGTAACGCGTGTCTCGCATTCGTATTGCACATCCACGAGAAACTCCTGCGTTAAAGTATATCGCCCCGATCATTACGTGGCCCGATCATCAGATGCCTATTGAATTGGTGGGATACTATATAATGTTTCGTCAATATTTACAATCTAAACCGATTGGTTGTTCGTGGAAACTTCAGTAAAATCGAGCCAAGACTTTTATTTCGCAATGGAACGCCGCATCAAGAATAATAATAAGTTGTGCCACATCGGTTTTTTCCGCGCGTTCGATTGGCTCGAATTAAAATTGTTGACCTGCTCCACTCGAAAAACTCCTAACTAGACAGCGGTGAAATATCGACGCTAAAAGTAAAACTCTGGCTTTGGCTTCGTGTTCAAGTAGACTCGCACACTCTACAAATTTCAATTAGCGTTTGAAGTTAACTTTCCTGTTTAAAGAATGGAGCACCAGCGAATGTGTGGTTTCTCTACTGAGCGCAGTACGCGCAAATGAAAAAAAATGGCTGTTAAATCGGCGGTAAGACAGATAGAAACATCGCCACTTGCCAAAGTAGCTATCTAGATTCTTTCCACCGTTCTAACTCTATTTACTAGCGCGTTATCTAACTGGCATGCACCGTACCGTAAAAATTAAGGTCGCTTCCTTCACTTTAGCGTAAAAATTTTAGCTTTGCGCTTATTACGCATTTAACAAATTTTAACAAATTAAAAAATAAATCTTTCAGTTTATATATATGGATAATTGTCGATTTTTTTTTTAATCGTAATATGGCGCTCGCGAGTATTTCAATATTATCTGCGGACGATAGAACAGTCTCTATTTTCGCACGATATAATCTCATATAATATGTGATGTATGCTGTGCATTCATATAAATGTTCCATGCTATAAAGTCTACATACGCATATATATAGACTAAGCAGTGAATTCATCTCATTAACGCAGTCTAAATAATTATTACTCCAACTGAGGCTAATTTTCGCATATGCTTTATAATATTCACAGTTGATTCAATGTACTCTAGAAATTAATAAATAAACTGCGGGAATATAGCTCTAAATCTTTAAAAAGTATTGTGTTCGTTGTTAATAATAAAACTGTTTGAATCACAGGTATATTTGTAAAGAGAATATCAAAGATTAAAAAATAGTATCCAATATTTTTTTTACAAAGGTACAATAAAAATCCGCAAAGCAATTAATGATCGTTATTTATATACGTACAAAGCAGTATAAGAGATTGAAAAAAAATACTAGCTGGCTTATTGTAGAATTTAAAAAAACGAAGTAATCTACCAGTTTTATATGATTGGATTTATGTATAAACAACGTTAAATGAACGACTTTGTGAAAACTCTAAAGTGGATACGCTGTGCGAATGGCGGTCTGTTTTGCTATATCCTTACCGTCACGGCGCTTCTTGGTGGCTTAGCTTTAACATAGCAAATCCCACGATCGCTTGGAGCGGAGTTTAAGCTGGGCTTAAGTCTTAAGTGACAGTAATGAAACCGCGTGTCGGTCGGTTCTGCCAAAATGGCATTTTCTTCCCTTCTCACGCGCAGTCGTTTACATCAGAACAAACAACGCTTCCAATCGCTAAATGAGAGTATAAGACGAGAATGAAAATTATTCGAGCATTAAAATACGGGGGGAAAACCCGTTCGGTGGTAATTTTATTACCCCCTTGGGTTAACAGAAGAGCTAAACGCTTTTACCGCGTCGGACCGCTATAATTGCAATTTATACTCGTAATTCGCCAGACTTATGGACGTAGCAAAATACAACAGCTAGGGGACACAACGTACCGAAGATTATTCCCGCCGTTACGAAACGCTTCGATCGATATTAAAACAATCGGATGGCGTGAAGCGGCATTATGGCGCTTGAAAAACGGGCCAACTTTGGCACATGTTTTTTCTCGGCACAGCTACGACCGTGTGCCGTCTCTCGGGTGTCCTTTAATTAATTAGCACGGGAGCAGCAGGAAGAGGCAGCTGCCAAGCGGCGCACGGGGTAGCATACAGGGCGACCGATGGGCGGAACGGGGGGAGGGAGAGGAATGAGAGAGATAGAGAGAGGGGAGGGGGGGAGGAGATGAGATCGTGGAGGGAGACATGCGAATGGGCGAGAGGGTAAAGGTTGGCACTGCTGCTGCTGCTGATGCTGCTGCAACATTAGCCCCGGGCCGGACTGGTTACACTGACGTTCAGCTCGAATGCGTACGGTTTCGCATGCTTCCAAAGTACCCAGCGCTGAAAGATTCGCAGGTGCAGTTGCTTACTATTACTACCAGCATCAGAAACACCATTACTACTATCACCCATTCGCTGCGTCAAACTCCTACCTCACGCATCTCTGCATGCGTTGCGCGCGTTTATTTAGCTATAGCCGTGTGTCTGACATTACGTAATTAAATGCATACAGCCTCAAGCTTAAGTACCGTCCTGCTGGTGTATTAATCAATGAGAGAGCTGCGTTCTCACGGAAGAGCGAGACGGACGGGAAGCATGCATCAAAAATAGTTGGGACGGTTTAAGATCAAACGCGTTCTCGGATTTGCTTCCACCTCGGTTGCTTCTAATCTCGTCGACTATAGAAACAGAGGAGTTCTACAACGCGGCCACCACGAAAACGCGTTCTAGACGAGATTCGCCAGAATTAGTCATACTTAAGAAAGGAAAACTGAAATACGTTTAGAATAATAAAATGGACAAAATCTTTGAGAAGCGTCATAGTCTTACAAAAAGAGGGAAGATCTGCACATTCGCGATGACACGAAAAAATAATAATAATCGTAGAAAATATAATTTGTTTACATTCCACGTAAGTTTATTTATTTAATGCGAATTTTCTAATTTAACGTGCTGTTACAGTGTATCAGAAAACATTTCACGAACTAAGTAAATCTTGTATTAAGAATGAGATAACGGTCATACAAAATCCAGATGTGATCACATTTTCAAATTACTACGAACCACCAACAGACAGTTTAGAGGAACGACCGAGGCAGAGAATTTCGAGTTGGTGAGAAGATAGGATGAGAGATGTACCATGCGGTCCGAGAGAAAACTCGGCACTAACTTCGGCCTGTGCGAGCGTGTTGCATGGATGGTCGGGTCTAATGAACGAATGGGGTCTCCGCGTAAAAGAAAACAGGAATAAATAAAAGAGCTCGTCGTCGCTTTTGCGGTCAGTTACTTGCCGCCCGCCGCGACTCCTCTCGCTCTCTCGGTTCAGTTCACCCCGGTAACACGGTCGAAGTCCGACGGTGGAGCGAGTTTGCCACCCTACGCTTGAAATTAATCACTTTTTCATTAATGTCGCCCGCGAGTTAGAAAACCTCGCACGCGTTGGAAACTGTCGCATCCCAATATCTTTATTACAGTTTCTTCAAATTTTGTCCAAAGAAGGGTAGAAGCTACAGAAAATTTCTCTTTTTTCAGATATTCCGTGACAGCAGCGTAGAATGTAAGAACTCGAGGAACATCATTAAGTCTCACCAAGGAGAAGATATAGCCAGAAACGATCGTTCAACGCAAACTTGATAAAATGAAATTCGATTAGTGATCCAACGACTGATAAAGAAAATGGTAATGGATTAACTTAATTCGCTAACCGTAAAAAAGCAAGCAATATCTTGACATAAAAGGCTATATGTCACGCGCATTGATGATGAAAGTTCAATGATGCTTATCTCTTTTATACACGCCATGAATGGAGCTACCGAGTCGCATGATCGATTATCGTTGATGGTTTACTACCCTCGTAAGATCGCTTGCCCCTTTGATGCAATATAACGTGAAGACCAGATGCTCCCTCGCGTGGCAGGAAAATTCATGATTCATGGTCAATTTAAAAGGATAAGATGTTAATATAAATTCACAGTCAAGGATTACTTTGTACGTTTGTCATAGATTTCAAGTCTTTCTTTTTTATCTGCTTAATTTTTCTTTTCTTTTCTCCCTCTCCTTCTTGCGGAGGCAACGGAGAAATTATTTGTAAATATAAAGATCAATCGCGCGCGCGACGCATTATAATTTAAAAACAACATCGTAATTTATAATCTATTTTTTCTTGCGTAATTCACCATTAGATTGTAATGTTATAAGTCGAGCCGCTTAAGTTAGCACGCGTGAATTGCTGCATTAAAAAAGCAGAGGGAAAAACGATATTAGCACCTCGGAGCTACTGGCGATGTGAAAAGAAGCGAGCGCAGCGTATCTGCATAAAAACAGATGGAAGTCATACGTAATCCAATTACGGGATAATCGCATTGCCTCGAGATTCATACTCGGGCATTCGGGTGAACTATTGAGTGATTAAAAATAATACCCGACAACACACACACACACACACACACACCATGCTCGCGCGCGCAATTGGAAGTACGCAAACGCAGAAACCCACCCACGAATCATTCCTCTCTTTACGTGAACTCGTCCTTTTTCTTTTTCCTTTATATATCGCCGGGCTACTATACTTTGATCGTGATGCAAGTAATCATTCCGTATTACAAAGATCTTATGTTTACTTAAAATGTAATTAATCAGTGCAAAAGCACGTTTCTCTGTGAGTCCATAAACTTCTTTCATTTTCATGTATGTGTTATCTTCGTTTGTAAATTTTT
The DNA here is from genome assembly GCF_001594065.2 of Cyphomyrmex costatus. Classification (NCBI taxonomy): domain Eukaryota; kingdom Metazoa; phylum Arthropoda; class Insecta; order Hymenoptera; family Formicidae; genus Cyphomyrmex; species Cyphomyrmex costatus. The sequence continues at coordinate 374,961 of NW_017279252.1, read as the reverse complement.
TACTAACAGCAAAACGATTGAATTCAGAATATTACATACTGCATAATAAAATAAATACAAGTACATGGTACTTGTTAATTCCCAACTAAATCTATAATAAATACGCGTATGCTTTAGATACATTTATGCCATATTTGTTTGAATATGTTTCTTTTGATTTTTTCAAGTTTGTAAAGATATTTGTGTTATATACTAGTTACAATTTTAATTATATGTTTCATTGATTAATTATTATTTTTATAAATTATTGCAAAATAATAAATTACATTTATATCAATAAGTGAACATAAAGATTTTCTACAATAACAAATAACGACTGCTTCCTATGTAGAAAACTGTTTGCCATCATTTCCTCAAATGGAAACCAGTCGATAATAACTATAGAAAAAATTATTATCGACATACAGAATGGTAAAACAGACAAGTCGATAAATGCAGAAACCTAGACATGGGTAAGAACGGACGGTCTAGTACAGTCGATACATAAACACTACCACTGTCGGTACAAAGACTTACCTTCATAATAAGTTATCAAAAAAGATGTTATGCTACGATGTGTCGGTAATATATGACATTACATATTTTTTTGTTATTTACGTACAATTGTAAAAATTGTCAAGTACATGTATTTTTTTAGTTTCATACAAAAAGTTACAAAAAGTAAACTATGACTGTGTAAAGAGGTATATATATGTAGATATTATGCTACAAAATAAAATAATATTATTTAAAAATACTTAGTTGTATTAAGAAACATGAGTGAGAAAATAATAATCATTATCGATAAATGTCAATATAAATTGTTACATATAATAATTATTGTGTAAATAGTGAATAATTTCTATTAGTCTAATAAATTAAAAAGAAATATTAAAACTCTGTCATTTATAAACTTTCGTTTATTCCATAAATAATATATATATAGTAATGTTTTTATTATACACCTCAATACCTATGTCACATCGTGGCACAACATAGCTTTCACAATCACCAGCGTCATAATAAAAATGTATCGATAAAATAAATTGAAGCATTTTTTTTAATTGCTCCAGTTTAATTATCTTTGTTTGCATTTTCCGTTAATGGAAAATGATAAATTTCCATTGGCGTGTTTGTTAAATTATTCCTCTTGGTTATATGACGATATCTCCATTCTTGTAAACATAAATCAATATGTTTACGCCAAATCAAATTTAGGAAATGTCATAAATCAACTTTATTGCATAAATTTCGAAATAATAAATAATAAAGCGAAGGGTAACATTTTTTCCCTATATACTCGTAATAGATAAATCGTACTGCTCGAGAATGCATGAATTTTGTTATCATCAAACATATAAATACATGAATAAAATTGATAAAAACTATTGATAAAAATAAGATATTAGAAAAATTAACGGAAAGAAATGATTTATTATTCACAGTATACTTACTGTAGTATTATAATGAAAAAGTATAACATACTGAATATCTTCTTTAGTTAAATATAACAATTAGAAACAAAAGATGTAAAATAATTCAACATTATATTAACAACAATAAAAATATATGCAAATAAAAAATCTACGATTATGTAAATTTATATAGTACATATATATATATATTTTAACGTTTTTATATAAGTATAATAAACTTACTTCTCTTCTGGTAATATTTTGATTGTAATGAAAAGTTTTGTAATGAAAATGACAACCAAAAGAAATGCGTAAACAGGAACCAAACAAATGTTACATAAGCATCAGGAAAAATGAATAAATCATTTACGGCCACAAAAAATTATCAATAAAATATAGACATATAAATGCAAATGAAGAATGCATAGCACGAAAAAGAAAATTCAGTAGCTATGACCTCACATATAAACGTTGATAATATTTTTATCAGTTGCACATAATTAAAAACTTGCTTTATATTCTTGCCATAACATTATCTTTAATGATAGAAAAAAAAGCTTAAAGAAACGCGGGCGTGCCCTCAATTAAATAAAATTATCAACTTTATAATGTTTTTCATAAACAATCGTGATATAAATTGTAAAAATTTACTTAAAGTGTATACTATAATATTATTATAACAAACTGCATATATACATTATAATCTTACTTTGTTAAAATACGTAAAAAAAAAAGGAGACAAAAGGTCAATTCTAGAAATAGATTTTAACATGCTGCAATCAAAGTTTGTAATCAAATGAGATGGAAAACACAATGAACAAATGTCAAGGACCGTTTTTCATCGCGTATATGTGTGGGCAGCGAAATAATATGAAAGATAAATGAACAACGTAACAATAACAAACATACGTGCTACGTCGGTCGCTACTGCACGGAAACTTCGTACATCCCTCCACGGGATGCCACTGTCGGTACGCACCTGTGTCGCTTTTCAGAGACTCGGAACGTGGCTATAGGTCCGCCCTGAAAGCAAACATCGCGGAGACACGTTAATTTCAGCGGAAAAATCAATACGTTCCTCCGTGCCTCGAGGAACGCTTCGCGTCCTACTGTTAACCACGTGTTTCTCTGATACGCTTAAAAATACGATGATATATTCGGAGCTACACCGTGACGGTTCACGACGACGATTACGAGACGCGGCAGCGGCGACGACACACACAGACAGACAATTCGTTTGCCGGCGCGATAACGACAACGCGTGGGAGGACAAAAACGTGCGAATCAAGGAACAGCCACGCGATATTCGATCTCGCGCTTATATTCCACACTTCCTCCGACCGGCTGTCACAACACGCGAAATACTCGTGGACGGGCGGGGGTTACTATGGCGACGTTCGTTTATTCGCCGGCACCGGCGAAGCGTCCGAATATAGTTCGTATAAATATACATATTCCATTATTGTCCGTAACAAATAGAATTAATTTATATATTCCAGCCTTTTCTACGGTATCGATTTTGTATAACTTGCTTATGTGTGAATTGAATAAATATAAATACGAATTTAATTTGCTTACCAAATTTTAGTTACAATTCTATACATATCGCGCTTTCATTGCTTTGCTTATGTCAACGGATTGATTTACATTAAATATTTTATTGTAAATTTAGAGTAATTAACACTTTCTGTCTGTGAATTTAACACACGCGTACACACTTTTACGTTGACTTTGGGGAAATTGTCGTCTGCTCGTTGAAAGAAACCAATGCGCGACGCGTCAATGATTGCGCATGCAAGTGTCATTTGGCTTCGAGGGATCAGTAAACAATCCCTCGATTGTTTACCGGCGTAAACCTCGTGGTGGCAGGATGTCAGAGGAGCGCTGGTTAATTCGCGAATTTCTTCCGGATCGACGAGACGGGCGAGTCGTGCGTGCCGACGAGGAGGTCGACCGCGTACAATCGAAATGGGAGGAGGGAAGAGTAGAAAAATCGTGCGAGACACAGGGAGGAGGTTATAGGACGAGTGACAGATCTCTGGAGTAGCACGCGATCGCACCCGCGAACAAGTCGCCGCTCGTTGTTTAGTATCACGTGCTCGCCCCGTAGGATCGATCGCTGCGACGTGAGGCACGAAACTCGTCAACAAACGACCGGACGAGACGCGACAGCGCGAGACGTTCGCAACTCGCTCGCAGCGTAACGAGAATACGGAGGAAAACACTCACCGCGTTTTTCGCGTACGACGACGATCCAACGGACGCTTCCGCGCGTCGCAGTTACATCATAACACACGCACGCACACACTATTATCTACGTTCTAGGCGCTGATACTAGAAAAACTCGTGTAAAATGTATAAAAAAGGCAACAATTAAGAAGCTGCCAAGAGAATTGCCATGGCGATGCCAACACTAGAGCGGCCATATTGTGCAACGCCGCGGTCGCTGCTGCCATCTGAGCGGCGGATCGTGGAAACTTCTCCCGACGAACGAAACGTGGAGCGAAATTCCCGCCAGATTGCGAATTTAGCGCGATATTTCAATTCATAAATTGTCGATACGTCGCATCGTATTTGAAAAAGCACATTAGGCCTTTTTTACGAACTAAATTAGAAAAATTATAAAATATAACAGCGGTCGGTACGTCGGTAACTCAACGTTGCATGTTTCATGAAGCTACTCGAAGATGGCACCACGGGCATCTTTATTCCGCTTACTATCATTTCACATCTCGCTAGGTGTGGTTTTTTCTTTTATTTTACGCAAGTATAAGCGCGCTCCTTTTATCTCGGAAAAATTCAACCGACTGGAATAAAAATTTTTGTGTGATAAAAGTTTTCGTATAGTAATAGCCGCCCCCCTTTTGACTTTAAGCATAATGCACGTGTATGAAATAATAAAATAAAGTAAACCGCCGCACACGCGCCGCGCGCGTGTGGTTATTGTATTGGCTGAAACAAACGGCTATTCATGCTGTGTCCTCAATTGTATAGTTTCATCGTCGTTCCGTTAATTATCTCGTGGAACGAACTGACTAGGAATATATACATATACATTTAAGCTAGAGAATATTTTTAATTTTCTCGCGTCGCGAGCAGCAATTTTCCAACAACAGAGAGAGAGTTAGAGG
>NW_017279252.1:369146-370105 GCF_001594065.2 Cyphomyrmex costatus | reverse complement strand
GAAGCAGGGAGAGACCATCGCGTTAAGAGTCGTTACGCGAGTTAGGATATCCGCCGCCATACGAACGCGAGTAACTCCTTTAACGAACTCCCAAACGAAGTTCGGCTTCTTACTCCTCCGATTTCAGAGTTACGAGCTCATCTAATTAATATCAAGGATTCCTCGCTCGGAAGATACTTGAAACACGTGCCTTCGCTTCCACCGACGGCGGATGTCATCCTCCTTCCTCTCTTTTTCCGCCGTCACTCCTTTTTTTCTTCCTCTCTCCCTTCCATCTCCCACCCTCTACCCCGTTCGTTTCCTCACAATTAGAGGGTAAGCCCGAAGTTCTTGCCTGTTAGAGGGAACTGGTTTAGTAATTAGAAGGAATTACTAATTACTTACTTTCTAGCTTGAATTTAAAATTGTTTTAAGAGTTGGCTCGTTTTCGGTTATCCGATTACGGGCCTACCTATATATCGGGGACACGTACGGGCGTGGATGGGAGCGATTAAAAAGATTCAGACTCGACTTGGCATCACGTAATCGACGTGACTTTCCACCGTGACGGGCCGGATACACGCTGGCGAAACATAATTTTATTGCGCGGGCGTGTCTAATAATTTGTGCCCCGCGCCAAAGCTCAGCTCCCCCGAAAACTTGGCGCCGGAGATATATTTTCGTTTCATCGTCGTAGACGTTATAATAGGAGGAGATTGAGGTTGCGAAGGTGGAGTTTCAAACTCGCATAAATGTGTGTAGCGCGGCACGATTCCCCTCCACCTTTCTGATTACTTCGTAAACTTCGCGCGCCCGTCGGAACGATACAACGGAAGCTTTTAGACACTTGTTTCTGGTGCGTTACGCAATCTCTGTAAGCCAGGTTTTACCGGGGATTCGCTACAAGAGACTGACTGCCTCGTATAGATAGATACGATAGAGAAAGAGAGAGAGAGAGAGAGAGAGAGAGAGAGAGAGAG